>NW_025048625.1:0-299157 GCF_018831695.1 Puntigrus tetrazona
CCTGAAGAAATATTCAAGCATTCAAAATTCCACATCCAGACATACAGGTCACAGACTAACTCCTACAACAGTAACATACAATTGGGCATGATTTTTTATTCAGTAAAAGCCCTGTATTACAGCTTTTATGGCTTGGGCCTACAAACTCACTCCATTACTATAACACTAATAGGGGCATGATCTTGGCCGGGTTATGCGTGACTTCTCGAGGCTTTCCCACTTCCGACCATATACAATTTTGGAAGAAATTTTTGCTGCTCAAAACCTAAGTCCAGACATCCAGGCTCTGCTAGACAAAACCGGCTACACATGCGACTCGGAAGCTAATCCACTAACTAGACCATGGTAACCTCCTGGAATTAAAATGGCATGATTTGAACGGTTCAAACTCTAGGCCCATACTCCATCCAGGCTCGCGTGACTGAAACCCTGTAAGCGCTTCAAAACATAATACAAGACATCCAGGCCGATTTTATTCAGTAAAGGCCCTGTATTACAGTTTTTCTCTTAAGGCAAATGGGCCCACAAATGTCACGTCCTATTACTATAATCCACTAATCCAGGCGCTGATCTTGGCCGGTTATGCTGGTTTCTCGTGTAGGCTTTCCCACCACTCCACCATGGTAACCCCTGGAAGAAATTTTTTAAGTCGCTCAAAACCCAAGTCCAGACATCCAGGCTCACAGACTAAGTCCGACAACAGACGCTACATTACTGGGCATGATTTTATCTACTAGTGTCTGTTTTAAACGCTCAAAATCTAAATCCAGGCCTGGGGCCACAGACTCACCCTATAACAGTAACACATTAAGGGCATGATCTTATTCAGTAAATTTGTATTACAGTTTTCCTAAGGCTTGGGCCCAGACCACTCCATTACTATAACACTAAAAGGGCATGATCTTGTCGGGTTATCTTCCCTGCAGGCTTTTCCCACTCTAATTACATGGTAACCCTGGAAGAAATTTTTCAAGCTGGCTCAAACCTATGTCCAGACATCCAGGCTCTACAGACTAACTCCCTATGAACAATAAATACAATCACTGGGCATGATTTTATTCAGTAGTTAGCCCTGTATTACAGTTTTAAACGTTCAATCAAAATCTTTACTAAGGCCTGGGGCTCACAAACTCACCCCATTACTATAAAATTCCTTTAAAGATTTATGCTGCAGCATGATTTTATCTCAGTAAAGGCCTGGGACCCACAAACTCACCTCCCAATACTATAACACCTGGCTTATTATGGGTATGATCTTGGCCGACTTAAACTGTGGCATGACTTCTCGTTAGGCTTTTCCACTCTACTCATGGTTACCCTGGAAGAAATTTTTAAACGCTCAAAATCTAAATCTAGACATCCAGGCTCACAGACTAACTCCCATAACAGTAAATACATTACTGGGCATGAATTTATTCAGTAAAGGCCCTGGATTATAGTTTTCCTTTAAGGCCTGGGCCTACAAACTCACCCCATTACTATAAAAACTTAAAGTGTAGTGATCTTGATAAGGTTAAGAGTGATTTCAGTGGCATTTCTTCCCACTGACCATGGTAACTCCTGGAAGAAATTTTTGCTGCTTCAAAACCTAAGTCCAGACATCCAGGGGGTTACTCATCCAGGCGCTCATCCAGGCTGATATTGGCCGGTTTAAGTGCTGACTTGACAGTAGGTGATGGACTTTCCCATTCACCACCATGGTAACCCTGGAAGAAATTCTTTGCCGCTCAAAACCTAGTAGTCCAGACATCCAGGCGCTGCATCCAGGCGACACAGCATGACATTACGGTTTTAAGTGCAACTTTTGATGCTAATCCACTCACCATGGTAACCCTGGAATAAATATTTGAGCATTCAAAACCTACGCTCCAGATTCAGTAATCCAGGCTCACAGATCAACCTCCCATAACAGCAAGACATTACTGGGCATGATTTTATTCACTAAAGGCCCTGGTATTACAGTTTTCTTGCTCAGGCCTGGGGCCCACAAACTCACCCTCAGTACTATAACACTTCAAGGCATGATCTTGTCGGGTTTATTTTATTCAGTAAAAGGCCTGAGCTCCACAGACTCACCCCATTACTATAACACTATTATGGGGCATGATTTTGGCCGGTTTAAGTGTGACTTCTCGTGAGTCTTTCCCACCCGCCAACAATGGCAACTCCTGGAAGAAATATTCAAGCATTCAAAACCTAATGTCCAGACATACAGGCTCACAGACTAACTCCCATAACAGTAATCACATTACTGGGCATGATTTTATATAGTAAAGGCCCTGTATTACAGTTTTTCTTTAAGGCTCTGGGGCCTACAAACTCACCTCCCATTACTATAAACTTTAAAGGCATGATCTTGACAGGTTAAGAGTGACTTCTACATCCTGTAGCTTTCCTTCACCTCAACCATGGTAACCCTGGAAGAAATTTTTAAGCTGCTCAAAACCTAAGTCCAGACATCCAGGGGATTCTTCCGGTCCAGGCGCTTCATCCAGGCGGTATTGGCCGACTTCAGTGTGACTTCTCGTAGGCTTTCCCATTCGACCATGGTAACCCTGGAAGAAATTTTTAAACGCTCAAAACCTAAGTCCAGACATCCAGGGGGTAGACTTCCTCCCATCCAGGCGATACATATTGGCCGGTTTATGCGAAGGCTTGGATTATGCTTTTACACTCGACCATGGTAACCCTGGAACAAATATTTGAGCATTCAAAACCACGCCCAGACATCCAGGCTCAAAGACTAATCCCCACAACAGCAAGACATTACTGGGCATGGTTTTATTCTTAAAGGCCCTGTACTACAGTTTTCTTTAAGGCCTGGACCCACATACTCAGCCCATTACTAAAACACTATTACGGGCATGATCTTGGCCGTGTTGAGTGTTACTTCGTAGGCTTTCCCACTCACCATGGTAACCCTGGAAGAAATTTTTAAACATTTCAAAACTAAGTCCAGATATCCAGGCTAAAGACTAACCCCATAAGAGCAATTCACACTGGGCATGATTTGTCTCACTAAAGGCCCTGTATTACAGTTTTCTTTAAGGCTCTGGGCCCACAAACTCACCCCATTACTATAACACTTTATGGGCATGACTCTTGGCCGGGTTAAGTGTGACTTCTCGAGGCCTTCCCACTTATCTCGACCATGGTAACTCCTGGAACAAATCCATTTGAGCGCTCAAAACCTACATCCAGACATCCAGGCGCCTTCATCCAGTCCATATTGGCCGTTTTGTTCATGCAGATTGACTCGTAGGCTTTCCCACTCTACCATGGTTAACCTCTGGAAGAAATTTTTTGAACGATTCAAAATCTAAATCCAGACATCCAGGCTTTCACAGACTAACCCCATAACAGTAAATACATTACTGGGCATGATTTTATTCAGTAAAGGCCCTGTATTACAGTTTCTTTAAGGCCTGGGCCCACAAACTCACCCCATTACTATAAAACTTTAGGAGGGCATGATCTTGACAAGGTTAAGAGTGACTTCTCAGGCTTTCCCACTCGACACCATGGTAACCCTGGAAGAAATTTTTAAGCTGCCCAAAACCTAAGTCCAGACATCCAGGGCTTTCATCCAGGCGCTTCCATCCAGGCGATATTGGCTTAACGTTTATGCGACTTTTGATGCTAATCCACTCCTGACCATGGTAACCCTGGAACAAATATTTGAGCATTCAAAACCTACGCCCAGATATCCAGGCTCAAGACTAACCCCATAACAGCAAGACATTACTGGGCATGATTTTATCTACTAAAGGCCCTGTATTACAGTTTTCAAGGCCTGGGCCCACAAACTCACCCCCAGTACTATAAAACTTTCTGGGGCATGATCTTTGTTCTGGTTTATTTTATTCAGTAAAGGCCTGAGCCCACAGACTCACCCCATTACTATAACACTATTATGGGTATGATCTTGGCCGGTTTAAGTGTGACTTCTCGTAGTCTTTCCCACTCAACAATGGTAACCCTGGAAGAAATATTCAAGCATTCAAAACTCACGCCCAGACATACAGGCTCACAGACTAACCCCATAACAGTAAATACATTACTGGGCATGATTTTATTCAGTAAAGGCCCTGTATTACAGTTTTCTCTTAAGGCTTGGGCCCACAAACTCACTCCATTACTATAACACTAATAGGGGCATGATCTTGGCCGGGTTATGTGACTTCTCGAGGCTTCTTTTCCCACTCACCATATTAACCCTGGAAGAAATTTTTAAGCGCTTCAAAACCTAAATCCAGACATCCAGGCTGGAAGACAAACCCCATAACAGCAAATAGATTACTGGGCATGATTTTATTCAGTAAAGGCCTGGGCCTGATTCAACCTCCAAGTACTATTAAACTTTTATGGCAAATTTTTAAAGGTTCAAAACCTCAGTCCAGACATCCAGGCGCTTTCATCCAGGCTGATGATTGGCCAAGCATGCGACTTCTCGGAAGCTTTCCCACCTGACCATGGTAACTCCTGGAACAAATTTTTGAGCGCTCAAAACCTAACGCCCAGACATCCAGGCTCACAGACTAACCCCATAACAGCAAGACATTACTGGGCATGATTTTATTCAGTAAAGGCTCTGGTATTACAGTTTTCTTAAGACTTACTATCCACAACTTTTATAGGGCTGGACCCACATCTTGACTAGGGTGGCATGATCTTGGTCAGAGGCTGACTTCTCTTGACACAAGGGTTTCCCACTGACCATGGTAACCCTGGAAGAAATTTTTGAGCATTCAAAACCTAAATCCAGACATCCAGGCTCACAGACTAACCCCATAACAGTAACACATTACTGGGCATGATTTTATTCAGTAAATGCCCTGTATTACAGTTTTCTTTAAGGCTCTGGGCCCACAAACTCACCCCATTACTATAAAACTTTTATGGGCATGATCTTGACAGGGTTAAGAGTGACTTCTCCTGAGTAGGTTTTCCCACTTCACCATGGTAAACTCCTGGAAGAAGTTTTTAAAACAAACTAAGTCCAGACATCCAGGCGATGGGCATGATCGTGTTTAAGTAAAGACTTCTGACGCTAATCCACTCTGACCATGGTAACTCCTGGAAAAAATTTGAGCCATGATTTGAAGCATTCCAAAACCTAAACTCACCAGACATCCAGACTCTCAGACTAACTCCCTTAACAGCAGACATCCACTGGGCATAAATTTATTCACTAAAGGCCCTGTATTACAGTTTTTAAAGGACTGGGCCAACATGATTCAGCCCATTACCAGATATCCAAACTTTATGGGCAAGATCTTGGCCGGGTTAAGTGTGACTTCTCAGAGGCTTTCCCACTCACCATGGTAACCCTGGAAGAAATTTTTAAGCTGCTTCAAAACCTATATCTAGACATCCAGGCTCACAGACTAACTCCATAACAGTAACACATTACTGGGCATGATTTTATTCAGTAAAGGCCTGGGCCTCACAGACTCACCTCCATTACTATAACACTATTATGGGCATGATCTTGGCGCATTTAAGTGTGACTTCTCGTAGGCTTTCCCACTCAACATGGTAACCCTGGAAGAAATTTTTAAGCATTCAAAACCTAAATCCAGACATCCAGGCTCACAGACTAACCCCACAACAGTAACACACATTACTGGGCATGATTTTATTCAGTAAAGGCCCTGTATTACAGTTTTCTTTAAAGCCTGGGCCCACAAACTCACCCCATTACTACAAAACTTTTATGGGCATGATCTTGACAGGGTTAAGAGTGACTTCATAGGCTTTCCCACTCTCAACCATGGTAACCCTGGAAGAAATTTTTGCTGTTCAAAACCTAAGTCCAGACATCCAGGGCAGGTTCATCCAGATATTGGCTGGTTTAAGTGTGACTTCTGACGCTAATCCACTCGACCATGGTAACCCTGGAACAAATATTTGAGCATTCAAACCTAAATGTCCAGACATCCAGGCTCACAGACTAACCTCATAACAGTAACACATTGGGCATGATTTTATTCAGTAAAGGCCCTTTATTACAGTTTTCTTTAAGGCCTGGGCCCACAAACTCACCCCATTACTATATAATTCTTTATGGGCATGATCTTGGCCAGTGTAGGCTTAAGCATGACGCTTCTGAGGCTTTCCTAGACATCCAACCTGACCATGGTAACCCTGGAAGAAATTTTGAAGCATTTAAAACTCTAAATCCAGACATCCAGGCTCACAGACTAACCTCTACAACAGTTCAATACATTACTGGGCATGATTTTATTCAGTAAAGGCTCTAACCCACAGACTGACCGCATTATTCTAAAACTATAATCGGGCATGATCTTGGTCTTATGGTAAGTGTGACTTCTCGTGTAGGCTTTCCCACTCACCATGGTAACCCTGGAAGAAATTTTTTGAGCGTTCAAAACTTACATCCAGGCATCCAGGCTCACAGACTAACTCCCATAACAGTAACACATTACTGGGCATGATTTTATTCAGTAAAGGCCTGGGCCCACAGACTCACCCCATTACTATAACACTATTATGGGCATGATCTTGGCCGGGTTAAGTGCTTCCTCACAGGCTTTCCCACTCGACCATGGTAACCCCTGAAGAAATTTTTAAAATTTCAAAACCTAAGTCCAGACATCCAGGCTCAGGACTAACCTCTAAACAGTAACACATTACTGGGCATAATTTTATTCAGTAAAGGCCCTTTATTACAGCTTTCTTAAGGCCTGGGCCTACAGACTCACCCCATTATTACTATAAACTATTATGGGCATGATCTTGGCTGGGTTAAGTGTGACTTCTCAGAGGCTTTCCTCACTCTGACCATGGTAACTCTGGAAGAAACTTTGCTGCTCAAAACCTAAGTCCAGACATCCAGGCTCACAGACTAACCCTATAACAGTAACGCATTACTGGGCATGATTTTATTCCCTGTAAAGGCCTGGGGCCCCACAGACTCACCCCATTACTATAACAATATTATGGGCAATGATCTCGGCCCCACTGACATGGTTAAGTGTGACTTCCAGATATCCAGGCTCTAGGCTTTCCCAGCACTCACTCATGGTAACCCTGGAAGAAATTTTTAAGCATTCAAAACCTACATCCAGACATCCAGGCTCACAGACTAACTCTTTCTCGGAGTAAATACATTACTGGGCATGATTTTATTCAGTAAAAGGCCTGAGCCCACAGACTCACCCCATTACTATAACATTATTATGGGCATGATCTTGGCTGGGTTAAGTGTGACTTCTCATAGGCTTTCCCACTCACTCATGGTAACCCTGGAAGAAACTTTTGCATTCTCAAACCTAAATCCAGACATCCAGGCTCACAGACTAACTCTCATAACAGTAACACATTACTGGGCATGATTTTATTCAGTAAAGGCCTGGACACACAAACTCACCCCAACCCTATTACAACATCATTATGGGCATGATCTTGGCCGACTTAAGTGTGACTTCTCGTAGGCTTTCACACTCGACCATGGTAACCCTGGAAGAAATTTTTAAACGCTCAAAATCCTAAATCCAGACATCCAGGGGCTTCATCCATTAAAGCGCTTCATCCAGGCGATTATTGGCTGTTTTATGCGCATGATCTTTTTAAGGATGCTAATCCACTCTCACTCATGGTAACTCCTGGAACAAATATTTGAGCATTCAAAACCTACGCCCAGACATCCAGGCTCACAGACTAACCTCCATAACAGTAACACATTACTGGGCATGATTTATTCAGTAAAGGCCCTGTATTACAGTTTTCTTTAAGGCCTGTGCCCACAAACTCACCCATTACTATAACACTAATATGGGCATGATCTTGGCCGGGTTAAGTGTGACTTCTCGAGGCTTTCCCACTCAACAATGGCAACCCTGGAAGAAATATTCAAGCATTCAAAACTACATCCAGACATCCAGGCTCACAGACTAACCTCCATAACAGTAACATACATTACTGGGCATGATTTTATTCAGTAAGGGCCCTGTATTACAGTTTTCTTAAGGCTTGGGGCCTACAAACTCACCCATTACTAAAACACTAATAGGGGCATGATCTTGGCCGGGTTATGTGACTTCTCGTAGGCTTTCCCCACTCAACCATGGTAACCCTGGAAGAAATTTTTAAGCATTCAAAAATCTCCAAATCCAGACATCCAGGCTCACAGACAAACCCCATAACAGCAAATACATTACTGGGCATGATTTTATTCAGTAAAGGCCTGGGCCCACAGATTCAACCCATTACTATAAACTATTTATGGGCATGATCTTGACAGGGTTAAGAGTGACTTCGTCGAGGCTTTCCCACTCGACCATGGTAACTCTGGAAGAAATTTTTGCTGCCAAAACCTAAGTCCAGACATCCAGGCGATATTGTCTAACTTAAGTGCGACTTCGACGCTAATCCACTCTGACCATGGTAACCTTGGTAACAAATGTTTGAGCGCTCAAAACCTACATTCAGACATCCAGGCGCTTTGTCCAGTCGATATTGGCCGCTTTAAGTGTGACTTCTCGACGCTTTCCACTCCTGACCATGGTAACTCTGGAAGAAATTTTAAGCCGCTCAAAACTACGCCCAGACATACAGGCTCACAGACTAACCCCATAACAGTAACACATTACTGGGCATGATTTTATTCAGTAATTGCCCTGTATTACAGTTTTCTTTAAGGCCTGATCCCACAAACTCACACTATTACTTTAAAATTTTGGTAACCCTGGAAGAAATTTTTGATCTTCAAGCCCAGGGTTAAGCATCCAGGCATGACTTCTCAGATGCTTTCCCACTCATGATTTTAACTCCTGGGCCTGAAATTTTTGAGCATTCAAAACTAAGTCACTTTATCCAGGCGATATTGGCCGGTTTAAGTGACTTCTCGACGCTTTCCCACTCACCATGGTAACCCTGGAAAAAATTATTAAAGCATTCAAAATCTAAATCCAGACATCCAGGCTCAGATCTAACCCCTTAACAGCAACATACATTACTGGGCATGATTTTATTCACTAAAGGCCCTGTATTACAGTTTTCTTTAAGGCCTGGACAAACAGACTCAGCCCATTACTATAAAACTTTTATGGGCATGATCTTGGCCGGTTATGTGACTTCTCGTAGGCTTTCCCCACTCGACCATGGTAACCCTGGAAGAAATTTTTAAGCTGCTCAAAACCTATATCTAGACATCCAGGCTCACAGACTAACTCCATAACAGTAACACATTACTGGGCATGATTTTATTCAGTAAAGGCCTGGGCCCACAGACTCAACCCATTACTATAACACTTTTATAAGCATGATCTTGGCCGGGTTAAGTGTGACTTCTCGTAGGCTTTCCCACTCAACAATGGTAACCCTGGAAGAAATATTTGAGCATTCAAAACTCAAATCCAGACATCCAGGCTCACAGACTAACTCCCACAACAGTAACACATTACTGGGCATGATTTTACTCAGTAAAGGCCCTGTATTACAGTTTTCTTTAAGGCCTGGGCCCACAAACTCACCTCCCATTACTACAAAACTTTATGGGCATGGATCTTGACAGGTTAAGAGTGACTTCTCGTAGGCTTTCCCACTCAACCATGGTAACCCTGGAAGAAATTTTTAAGCGCTTCAAAACCTAAGTCCAGACATCCAGGCACTTTCATCCAGGCTATAATCCATTTTGGCCGGTTTAAGTGCGACTTCTGACGCTAATCCACTCTCGACCATGGTAACCCTGGAACAAATATTTGAGCCTTCAAAACCTACGCCCAGACATCCAGGCTCACAGACTAACCCCATAACAGTAAACACATTACTGAGCATGATTTTATTCAGTAAAGGCCCTGTATTACAGCTTTCTTTTAAGGCATGGGCCTACAAACTCACCCACACTATAACACTTTAATGGGCATGATCTTGGCCTTGTTTATGTGACTTCACGTAGGTTTTCCAACTCGACCATGGTAACCCTGGAAGAAATTTTTAAGCATCTCAAACCTACGTCCAGACATCCAGGCTCACAGACTAACCTCCAAAACAGTAACACATTACTGGGCATGATTTTATTCAGTAAAGGCCTGGGCCTACAGACTCACCCCATTATTACAACACTATTACGGGCATGATCTTGGTCGAGTTATAAGTGTGACTTCTGTTAGGCTTTCTTACTGACCATGGTAACCCTGGAAGAAACTTTTAAGCTGCTCAAAACCTACGCCCAGACATCCAGGCTCACAGACTAACCCCTTTAACAGCAACACATTACTGGGCATGATTTTATTCAGTAAAGGCCCAGTATTACAGTTTTCTTTTAAGGCCTGGGCCCACAAACTCACCCATTACTATAAAACTTTAAAGGCAAGATCTTGAAAGGGTTAAGAGTGACTTCTCATAGGCTTTCCCACTCTCCACCATGGTAACCCTGGAAGAAATTTTTAAGCTTCTCAAAACCTAAGTCCAGATATCCAGGGGCTTCATCCAGGCGCTTCATCCAGGCGATATTGGCCGGTTTAAGTGCGACTTCTCGGATGCTAATCCACTCGACCATGGTAACCCTGGAACAAATATTTGAGCATTCAAAACCTACGCCCAGACATCCAGGCTCACAGACTAACCCTATAACAGTAACACATTACTGGGCATGATTTTATTCAGTAAAGGCCCTGTATTGCAGTTTTCTTTAAGGTCTGGGGCCCACAAACTCACCCCCATTACTATAAAACTTTAAAGGGCATGATCTTGAAAGGGTTAAGAGTGACTTCATAGGCTTTCCCACTCGACCATGGTAACCCTGGAAGAAATTTTTAAGCTGCTCAAAACCTAAGTCCAGACATCCAGGGGCTTCATCCAGGCGCTTCATCCAGGCGATATTGGCCGGTTTAAGTGCGACTTCTCGGATGCTAATCCACTCGACCATGGTAACCCTGGAACAAATATTTGAGCATTCAAAACCTACGTCCAGATATCCAGGCTCAAGACTAACCCCATAACAGCAACACATTACTGGGCATGATTTTTTTCAGTAAAGGCCCTGTATTACAGTTTTCTTCAAGTCCTGGGACCACAAACTCACCCTAATACTACAACATTATTATGGGCATGATCTTGGCCGACTTATGTGACTTCTCGTAGGCTTTCCCACTCGACCATGGTTACCCTGGAAGAAATTTTTAAACGTTCAAAATCTAAATCCAGACATCCAGGCTCACAGACTAACCCCATAACAGTAACACATTACTGGGCATGATTTTATTCAGTAAAGTCCTGGGCCCACAAACTCACCCCATTACTATAAAACTTTAAAGGGCATGATCTTGACAGGGTTAAGAGTGACTTCATAGGCTTTCCCATAACAGTAAATACATTACACATGGGAATGATTTTATTCACTAAATGTCCTGTACTACAGTTTTCTTTAAGGCCTGGACCCACAGACTCACCCCATTACTAAAACACTGTTATGGGCATGATCTTGGCCGGTGTTGAGTGTTACTCTCTGAGGCTTTCCCACTCAACCATGGTAACCCTGGAAGAAATTTTTGAACATTTCAAAACCTAAGTCCAGACCATCCAGGCTCAAAGACTAACCCCATAAGAGCAATTCAATACTGGGCATGATTTTATTCACTAAAGGCCCTGTATTACAGTTTTTTTAAGGCCTGGGCCTACAAATTCACCCCATTACTATAACACTTTTATGGGCATGATCTTGGCTGGTTAAGTGTGACTTCTCGTGAGGCTTTCCCATTCGACCATGGTAACCCTGGAACAAATGTTTGAGCGCTCAAAACCTACATCCAGACATCCAGGCGCTCATCCAGTCGATATTGGCCGTTTAAGTGTGACTTCTCGGACGCTTTATCCACTCCCACTCATGGTAACCCTGGAACAAATTTTTGAGCATTCAAAACCTACCTCCAGACATCCAGGCTCACAGACTAATCCCATAACAATAACACATTACTGGGCATGATTTGATTCAGTAAAGGCCTGGACCCACAAACTCACCCCATACTACAACATCATTATGGGCATGATCTTGGCGACTTAAGTGTGGCCAGACTTCTCGAGAGGCTTTCACACTTGACCATGGTTACCCTGGAAGAAATTTTTAAATGTTCAAAATCTAAATCCAGACATTCAGGGTTTCATCCAGGCGCTTCATCCAGGCGATATTGGCCGGTTTAAGTGCAACTTTGATACTAATCCACTCGACCATGGTAACCTCTGGAACAAATATTTGAGCATTCAAAACCTATGTCCAGATATCCAGGCTCTAGACTAACCCCATAACAGCAAGACATTACTGGGCATGATTTTATTCACTAAAGGCCCTGTATTACAGTTTTCTTCAAGGCCTGGGCCCACAAACTCACCCCAGTAGTATAACACTTTCAAGGGCATGATCTTTGTCGGGTTTATTTTATTCAGTAAAGGCCTGAGCCCACAGACTCACCCTATTACTATAACACTATTATGGGCATGATCTTGGCCGGTTTAAGTGTGACTTCTCGTAGTCTTTCCCACTCAACAATGGCAACCCTGGAAGAAATATTCAAGCATTCAAAACCTACGCCCAGACATACAGGCTCACAGACTAACCCCATAACAGTAAATACATTACTGGGCATGATTTTATTCAGTAAAGGCCCTGTATTACAGTTTTCTTTAAGGCTTGGGCCTACAAACTCACTCCATTACTAAAACACTAATAGGGGCATGATCTTGGCCAGGTTATGTGACTTCTCGTAGGCTTTCCCACTCGACCATATTAACCCTGGAAGAAATTTTTAAGCTGCTCAAAACCTAAATCCAGACATCCAGGCTCACAGACAAACCCCATAACAACAACACATTACTGGGCATGATTTTATTCAGTAAAGGCCTGGGCCCACAGATTCAACCCATTACTGTAAAGCTTTTATGGGCATGATCTTGACAGGGTTAAGAGTGACTTCTCGTAGGCTTTCCCACTCGACCATGGTAACCCTGGAAGAAATTTTTAAACGCTCAAAATCTAAATCCAGACATCCAGGCTCACAGACTAATCCCATAACAGTAACACATTAATGGGAATGATTTTATTCACTAAAGGCCCTGTACTACAGTTTTCTTTTAGGCCTGGACCCACAGACTCACCCCATTACTAAAAGACTATTATGGGCATGATCTTGGCCGGTGTTGAGTGTTACTTCTCATAGGCTTTCCTAATCGACTCACGGTAACCCTGGAAGAAATTTTTAACATTTCAAAACTAAGTCCAGATATCCAGGCTCAAGACTAACCCCATAAGAGCAATTCAATACTGGGCATGATTTTGTTCACTAAAGGCCCTGTATTACAGTTTTCTTTAAGGCCTGGGTCCACAAACTCACCCCATTACTATAACACTTTTATGGGCATGATCTTGGCCAGGTTAAGTGTGACTTCTCGTAGGCTTTCTTACTCGACCATGGTAACCCTGGAACAAATGTTTGAGCGCTCAAAACCTACATCCAGACATCCAGGCGCTTCATCCAGTCGATATTGGCCGGTTTAAGTGTGACTTCTCGGACGCTTTATCCACTCGACCATGGTAACCCTGGAACAAATTTTTGAGCATTCAAAACCTACGTCCAGACATCCAGGCTCACAGACTAATCCTACAACAATAACACATTACTGGGCATGATTTGATTCAGTAAAGGCCTGGACCACAAACTCACCCCCATACTACAACATCATTATGGGCATGATCTTGGCCGACTTAAGTGTGACTTCTCGTAGGCTTTCCCACTGACCATGGTTACCCTGGAAGAAATTTTTAAACGCTCAAAATCTAAATCCAGACATCCAGGCTCACAGACTAACCCCATAACAGTAACACATTACTGGAAATGATTTTATTCACTAAAGGCCCTGTACTACAGTTTTCTTAAAGGCCTGGACCCACAGACTCACCCCATTACTAAAACAATATTATGGGCATGATCTTGGCCGGTGTTGAGTGTTACTTCTCGTAGAATTTCCCAATCGACCATGGTAACCCTGGAAGAAATTTTTAACATTTCAAAACTAAGTCCAGATATCCAGGCTCAAGACTAACCCCCATAAGTGCAATTCAATACTGGGCATGATTTTGTTAGATAAAGGCCCTGTATTACAGTTTTCTTTAAGGCCTGGGCCTACAAACTCACCCCATTACTATAACACTTTTATGGGCATGATCTTGGCCGGGTTAAGTGTGACTTCTCGAGGCTTTCTTACTCGACCATGGTAACCCTGGAACAAATGTTTGAGCGCTCAAAACCTACATCCAGACATCCAGGCGCTTCATCCAGTCGATATTGGCCGGTTTAAGTGTGACTTCTCGACGCTATATCCACTCGACCATGGTAACTCCTGGAACAAATTTTTGAGCATTCAAAACCCACGTCCAGACATCCAGGCTAACAGACTAATCCCATAACAGTAACACATTACTGGGCATGATTTTATTCAGTAAAGGCCTGACGCACAAACTCACCCCAATACTACAACATTATTGTGGGCATGATCTTGGCCGGTTAAGTGTGACTTCTCGTAGGCTTTCACACTGACCATGGTTACCCTGGAAGATATTTTTAAACGTTCAAAATCTAAATCCAGACATCCAGGGCTTCATCCAGGCGCTTCATCCAGGCGATATTGGCCGGTTTATGCAACTTTTGGATGCTAATCCACTGACCATGGTAACCCTGGAACAAATATTTGAGCATTCAAAACCTACGCCCAGACATACAGGCTCACAGACTAACCCCATAACAGTAACACATTACTGGGCATGATTTTATTCAGTAAAGGCCCTGTATTACAGTTTTCTTTAAGGCTTGTGCCTACAAACTCACTCCATTACTATAACACTAATAGGGGCATGATCTTGGCCGGGTTATGTGACTTCTCGTAGTCTTTCCCACTCAACAATGGCAACCCTGGAAGAAATATTCAAGCATTCAAAACCTACATCCAGACATACAGGCTCACAGACTAACCCCATAACAGTAACACATTACTGGGCATGATTTTATTCAGTAAAGGCCCTGTATTACAGTTTTTTAAGGCTTGGGCCCACAAACTCACTCCATTACTATAAAACTTTAAAGGGCATGATCTTGACAGGGTTAAGAGTGACTTCTCTTAGGCTTTCCCACTGACCATGGTAACCCTGGAAGAAATTTTTGCTGCTCAAATCCTAAATCCAGACATCCAGGGCCTTCATCCAGGCGCTTCATCCAGGCGATATTTGGCGGTTTAAGTGCAACTTTTGGATGCTAATCCACTCACCATGGTAACCCTGGAACAAATATTTGAGCATTCAAAACCTACGCCCAGATATCCAGGCTCTAGACTAACCCCATAACAGCAAGACATTACTGGGCATGATTTTATTCACCAAAGGCCCTGTATTACAGTTTTCTTCAAGGCCTGGGCCCACAAACTCACCCCAGTAGTATAACACTTTCAAGGGCATGATCTTTGTCGGGTTTATTTTATTCAGTAAAGGCCTGAGCCCACAGACTCACCCCATTACTATAACACTATTATGGGCATGATCTTGGCCGGTTTAAGTGTGACTTCTCGTAGTCTTTCCCACTCAACAATGGCAACCCTGGAAGAAATATTCAAGCATTCAAAACTCTACGCCCAGACATACAGGCTCACAGACTAACCCCATAACAGCAACACATTACTGGGCATGATTTTTATTCAGTAAAGGCCCTGTATTACAGTTTTTTAAGACTTGGGCCCACAAACTCACTCCATTACTATAACACTAATAGGGGCATGATCTTGGCCGGTTATGTGACTTCTCGTAGGCTTTCCCACTCAACCATATTAAACCTGGAAGAAATTTTCAAGCTGTTCAAAACCTAAATCCAGACATCCAGGCTCACAGACAAACCCCAGAACAGCAACACATTACTGATTGCATGATTTTATTCAGTAAAATGCCTGGGCCCACAGATTCAACCCATTACTATTAAACTTTTATGGACATGATCTTGACAGGGTTAAGAGTGACTTCTCGTGGGCTTTCTTACTCACCATGGTAACTCCTGGAACAAATGTTTGAGCGCTCAAAACCTACATCCAGACATCCAGGCGCTTCATCCTGTCGATATTGGCCGTTTAAGTGCGACTTCTCGGACGCTTATCCACTCGACCATAGTAACCCTGGAACAAATATTTGAGCATTCAAAACCTACGCCCAGATATCCAGGCTCTAGACTAACCCCATAACAGCAAGACATTACTAGGCATGATTTTATTCAGTAAAGGCCCTGTATTACAGTTTTCTTCAAGGCCTGGGCCCACAAACTCACCCCATTACTATGACACTTTCTTGGGCATGATCTTGGCGGGTTAAGTGTGACTTCTCGTAGGTTTTCCCACTCGACCATGGTAACCCTGGAAGAAATATTGAAGCATTCAAAACCTAAATCCAGACATCCAGGCTCACAGACTAACCCAATAACAGTTACACATTACTGGCCATGATTTTATTCACTAAAGGCCTGGGCCCAAAGATTCAACCTGCTACTATAACACTTTTATAAGCATGATCTTGGCCGGTTTAAGTGTGATTTCTCATAGTCTTTTCCCACTCAACAATGGTAACCCTGGAAGAAATATTCAAGTATTCAAAACCTACGTCCAGACATCCAGGCTCACAGACTAACCTCATAACAGTAACACATTACTGGGCATGATTTTATTCAGTAAAGGCCCTGTATTACAGTGTTCTTTAAGGCTTGGGCCCACAAACTCACCCCATTACTATGACACTTTCTTGGGCATGATCTTGGCCAGGGTTATGTGACTTCTCGTAGGTTTTCCCACTGACCATGGTAACCCTGGAAGAAATATTGAAGCATTCAAAACCTAAATCCAGACATCCAGGCTCACAACCAACCCAATAACAGTTACACATTACTGGGCATGATTTTATTCACTAAAGGCCTGGGCCCAAAGTTTAAACCCATTACTATAATACTTTTATGCGCATGATCTTGGCCGGTTTAAGTGTGACTTCTCAGAGACTTTCCCACTCAACAATGGTAACCCTGTGTGGCAATACTGAGTGGAAGAAAAGTTGTTATATTTAAAGGAACTGACTACGCCACCCCAGTAAAAGAAACTGGGAAATAAAAATTAGGAAGCACAGATTCAGAGGTCGGAATAACTCGAGAGACGTGGGAACAATGTACAAAACTTTATTTTCGATATCCACAATAAATAGTTAAAAGTCTCAAGATCAATCAGTATCAAGTCAATATCACACGGTCACAAAAAGGGAGCTCTGTTTCCTACAAATAAAGACATTTAGAATACTCAAAGAAACAAAAAAATAAGATACAGCACAGACTTTCCAACGGCAAGGGCAGGCTAGGCGAAGTGAGGATCCTAATGGCGCACTCTGCATCCCACACACACACACACACACACTGTGAAAGGTGAATCCAAGCAGCACTGCACTCCACGCGATTATACCACCACCAATACTGGCTTAACTAGCCTCCCAGCCTCAGGGACCGACAGTGCCTAGAGCAAGCCAAAACAAGAGAAAAGTAATTACATTCGTAATACAATAAAGATATTTCCATCAAATTAAACCTCTACAGAAATATTCAAAGCAAAGAAAAAAAGGACCCAAATACTGGATGGAATAGTTCAAATGCTCACTGGAGCGATAGGGTCAGCAATCAGGTTATCGAAAGTCAAAGTTGCATCAGGATTTTTCACAGCACCGTAAAAGTCACCGGTGCAACTAACCCTGCCTTGATCAGTTTTAAATGACGACGATAAACAGATGCAAACAAAATTAATAATATAACAGTGGGCATGCCACAAAAAGGAAAATAAAAAGAAAACGAAAAAAGAAAGTCCCAAAGAGAAATGAGAAAAGGAGAAAACAGCAGCGCTGGCCTCTTTTTAAACGCCGTGTAAACACTTCCGCATTCTCAGAATTCAAACGCTGCTGCATCGAAAGACGCCCACGCACTGAAAGTAAAGAAAATGATATTTAAAATATAAATGTCCCATATAAAAGGATAAGAACAAAAATCACACTTACCAAAAAGCGGATTATTATAAACAAGTTTTACCGCTGCTCACAACTCACAAAAGATTATGCAGGAAAGAGACACGAAAGGATCCACAACTAAATAAAATAAACACCAGTTAACGCCACCGCCCATGAACTACGATAAAAGAACCTGCACATACCTGACATATGGTGGACAGCCTGTCACCAGAACAAAGTATCAACCAGCCACTTTACGCACTAGGGAAGAAAAGATCTACTTTTAATCCTCATACCCACTCCTCCATTAACTGCTACATACCACAGAGACCATGCACCCTCTGCACATGCGCACTCCATCAACAACAGTCCCAGCGGTGATGCATACCAGGTGACATGACTCCAGCCTTAAATACTATAAAGGCAAAATCTCATTGGCTATTGTGGGTGACACTCACACGCCAATGAACAAAAGGTTAGATCGTCACCCACCTTGCTACACCTGGAAGAAATATTCAAGTATTCAAAACCTATGTCCAGACATCCAGGCTCACAGACTAACCCCATACCAGTAACACATTACTGGGCATGATTTTATTCAGTAAAGGCCCTGTATTACAGTTTTCTTTTAAAGCCTGGGCCCACAAACTCACCCCATTACTATGACACTTTTTATGGGCGGTATCTTGGCCGGGTTAAGTGTGACTTCATAAGCTTTCTTACTGACCATGGTAACCCTGGAACAAATGTTTGAGCGCTCAAAACCTACATCCAGACATCCAGGCGCTTCATCCAGTCGTTATTGGCCGTTTAAGTGCGACTTCTAACGCTTATCCACTCACCATGGTAACCCTGGAACAAATTTTTGAGCATTCAAAACCACGCCCAGACATCCAGGCTCACAGACTAATCCCATAACAGTAACACATTACTGGGCATGATTTTATTCAGTAGAGGCCTGACCCACAAACTCACCCCAATACTTCAACATTATTATGGGCATGATCTTGGCCGACTTATGTGACTTCCGTAGGCTTTCCCACTCGACCATTGTTACCCTGGAAGAAATTTTTAAACGCTCAAAATCTAAATCCAGACATCCAGACATCCAGGCTCACAGACTAACCCCATAACAGTAACACATTACTGGGCATGATTTTATTCAGTAAAGGCCCTGTATTACAGTTTTCTTTAAGGCCTGGGCCCACAAACTCACCCCATTACAATAAAACTTTAAAGGGCATGATCTTGACAGGGTTAAGAGTGACTTCTCATAGGCTTTCCCACTGACCATGGTAACCCTGGAAGAAATTTTTAACATTTCAAAACTAAGTCCAGATATCCAGGCTCAAGACTAACCCCATAAGAGCAATTCAATACTGGGCATGATTTTGTTCACTAAAGGCCCTGCATTACAGTTTTTTTTAAAGCCTGGGCCCACAAACTCACCCCATTACTATAACACTTTTATGGGCTGTATCTTGGCCGGGTTAAGTGTGACTTCTCGTAGGCTTTCTTACTTGACCATGGTAACCCTGGAACAAATGTTTGAGCGCTCAAAACCTACATCGAGACATCCAGGCGCTTCATCCAGTCGATCTTGGCCGGGTTATGTGACTTCTCGAGGCTTTCCCACTCCGACCATGGTTACCCTGGAAAATTTTTTAAACGATCAAAATCTAAATCCAGACATCCAGGCTCACAGACTAACCCCATAACAGTAACACATGACTGGGCATGATTTTATTCAGTAAAGGCCCTGTATTACAGTTTTCTTCAAGGCCTGACCCACAAACTCACCCCATTACTATAAAACTTTAAAGGGCATGATCTTGACAGGGTTAAGAGTGACTTCTTATAGGCTTTTCCACTGACCATGGTAACCCTGGAAGAAATTTTTGCTGCTCAAAACCTAAGTCCAGACATCCAGGGGCTTCAGCCAAGCGATATTGGCCGTTTATGCGACTTCACGGATGCTAATCCACTCGACCATGGTAACCCTGGAACAAATATTTGAGCATTCAAAACCTACGCCCAGATATCCAGGCTCAAGACTAACTCCATAAGAGCAATTCAATACTGGGCATGATTTTGTTCACTAAATGCCCTGTATTACAGTTTTCTTTTAGGCCTGGGCCCACAAACTCACCCCATTACTATAACACTTTTATGGGCATGATCTTTGCCGGGTTATGTGACTTCTCGTAGGCTTTCTTACTCGACCATGGTAACTCCTGGAACAAATGTTTGAGCGCTCAAAACCTACATCCAGACATCCAGGCGCTTCATCCAGGCGATATTGGCTGGTTTAAGTGCAACTCTATGGATGCTAATCCACTCACCATGGTAACTCCTGGAAGAATTATTCAAGCATTCAAAACCTACGCCCAGATATCCAGGCTCTAGACTAACCCTATAACAGCAAGACATTACTGGGCATGATTTTATTCACTAAAGGCCCTGTATTACAGTTTTCTTCAAGGCCTGGGCCCACAAACTCACCCCAGTACTATAAAACTTTAAAGGGCATGATCTTGGCCGGTTTAAGTGTGACTTCTCGTAGTCTTTCCCACTCAACAATGGCAACCCTGGAAGAAATATTCAAGCATTCAAAACCTACGTCCAGACATACAGGCTCTAGACTAACCCTATAACAGCAAGACATTACTGGGCATGATTTTATTCACTAAAGGCCCTGTATTACAGTTTTCTTCAAGGCCTGGGCCCACAAACTCACCCCAGTACTATAAAACTTTAAAGGGCATGATCTTGGCCGGTTTAAGTGTGACTTCTCGTCTCTTCCCACTCAACAATGGCAACCCTGGAAGAAATATTCAAGCATTCAAAACCCACGCCCAGACATACAGGCTCTAGACTAACCCTATAACAGCAAGACATTACTGGGCATGATTTTATTCACTAAAGGCCATGTATTACAGTTTTCTTAAGGCTTGGGCCCGCAAACTCACTCCATTACTATAACACTAATAGGGGCATGATCTTGGCTGGTTATGTGACTTCTCGTAGGCTTTCCCACTGACCATATTAACCCTGGAAGAAATTTTTAAACGTTCAAAACCTAAATCCAGACATCCAGGCTCACAGACAAACCCCAAAACAGTAACACATTACTGGGCATGATTTTATTCAGTAAAGGCCTGGGCCACAGACTCACCCCATTACTATAACACTATTATGGGCATGATCTCGGCCGGGTTATGTGTGACTTCTCATAGGCTTTCCCACTCAACCATGGTAACCCTTGAAGAAATTTTTAAAATTTCAAAACCTACATCCAGACATCCA
Organism: Puntigrus tetrazona; assembly: GCF_018831695.1. NCBI lineage: Eukaryota > Metazoa > Chordata > Actinopteri > Cypriniformes > Cyprinidae > Puntigrus > Puntigrus tetrazona. The sequence continues at coordinate 21,326 of NW_025048625.1, forward strand.
GGCTCACAGACAAACTCACAGACTAAACTCAACCCATTACTATAAAACTTTAAAGGGAATGGTCTTGACAGGGTTAAGAGTGACTTCTCAGGCTTTTCCACTCACCATGGTAACCCTGGAAGAAATTTTTAAGCTGCTCAAACCTAAGTCCAGACATCCAGGGGCTTCAGCCACGCGAGCATTGGCCGGTTTAAGTGCGACTTCACGGATGCTAATCCACTCACCATGGTAACCCTGGAACAAATATTTGAGCATTCAAAACCTACGCCCAGATATCCAGGCCAAAGACTAACTCCATAAGAGCAATTCAATACTGGGCATGATTTTGTTCACTAAATGCCCTGTATTACAGTTTTTTTAAGGCCTGGGCCAACAAACTCACCCCATTACTATAACACTTTTATGGGCATGATCTTTGCCGGTTAAGTGACTTCTCGTAGGCTTTCTTACTCGACCATGGTAACCCTGGAACAAATGTTTGAGCTGCTCAAAACCTACATCCAGACATCCAGGCGCTTCATCCAGGCGATATTGGCCGGTTTAAGTGCAACTCTATGGATGCTAATCCACTCGACCATGGTAACCCTGGAACAAATATTTGAGCATTCAAAACCTACGCCCAGATATCCAGGCTCTAGACTAACCCTATAACAGCAAGACATTACTGGGCATGATTTTATTCACTAAAGGCCCTGTATTACAGTTTTCTTCAAGGCCTGGGCCCACAAACTCACCCCAGTACTATAAAACTTTAAAGGGCATGATCTTGGCCGGTTTAAGTGTGACTTCTCGTAGTCTTTCCCACTCAACAATGGCAACCCTGGAAGAAATATTCAAGCATTCAAAACTCTACGCCCAGACATACAGGCTCACAGACTAACCCCATAACAGTAACACATTACTGGGCATGATTTTATTCAGTAAAGGCCATGTATTACAGTTTTCCTTAAGGCTTGGGCCCACAAACTCACTCCATTACTATAACACTAATAGGGGCATGATCTTGGCCGGGTTATGTGACTTCTCGAGGCTTTCCCACTCACCATATTAACTCCTGGAAGAAATTTTTAAACGCTCAAAACCTAAATCCAGACATCCAGGCTCACAGACAAACCCCATAACAGCAACACACATTGGGCATGATTTTATTCAGTAAAGGCCTGGGGCCTACAGATTCAACCCATTACTATTATACTTTCATGGGCATGATCTTGACAGGGTTAAGAGTGACTTCTAAGCTTTCCCACTCGACCATATTAACCCTGGAAGAAATATTGAAGCTGCTCAAAACCTCAGTCCAGACATCCAGGCACTGTATCCCGGCAACATTGGCCGGCTTTAAGTGCGACTTCTCAGAAGCTAATCCACTCGACCATGGTAACTCCTGGAAAAAATATTTGAACGCTCAAAACCTACGCCCAAACATCCAGGCTCACAGACTAACCCTATAACAATAACACATTACTGGGCATGATTTTATTCAGTAAAATCCCTGTTTTACAGTTTTCTTTAAGGCATGGGCCCACAAACTCACCCCATTACTATAATATTTTCATGGGCATGATCTTGGCCGGTTAAGCGTGACTTCTTGTAGGTTTTCCTGTCAACCATGGTAACCCTGGAAGAAACTTTTAAGCATTCAAAACCTACGCCCAGACATCCAAGCACACAGACTAACCCCTTAACAGTAACACACACTGGGCATGATTTTATTCAGTAAAGCCCTGACCCACAAACTCACCCCAATACTAAAACATTATTATGGGCATGATCTTGAACGACTTAAATGTGACTTCTCGTAGGCTTTTCCACTCGACCATGGTTACCCAGGAAGAAATATTTAAACGCTCAAAATCTAAATCCAGACATCCAGGCTCACAGACTAACCTCCATAACAGCAAGACATTACTGGGAATGATTTTATTCAGTAAAGGCCCTGTATTACAGTTTTCTTTAAGGCTTGGGGCCCACAAACTCACTCCATTACTATAAAACTTTAACGGGCATGATCTTGACAGGGTTAAGAGTGACTTCTCATAGGCTTTCCCACTCTCGACCATGGTAACCCTGGAAGAAATATTGAAACATTCAAAACCTAAATCCAGACATCCAGGCTCACAGACTAACCCCATAACAGTAACACTTTACTGGGCATGATTTTATTCAGTAAAGGCCTGGGCCCACAGACTCATCCCATTACTATAACACTATTATGGGCATGATCTCAGCCGGGTTAAGTGTGACTTCTCATAGGCTTTCGTGACTCGACCATGGTAACCCTTGAAGAAATTTTTAAAATTTCAAAAACTAAGTCCAGATATCCAGGCTCAGGACTAACCTAACAACAGCAAGACATTACTGGGAATGATTTTATTCACTAAAGGCCCTTTATTACAGCTTTCATTAAAGACTGGGCCCACAAACTCACCCCATTATTACAACACTGTTATGGGCATGATCTTGGTCGACTTAAGTGTGACTTCTCATAGGCTTTCTTACTCGACCATGGTAACCCTGGAAGAAACTTTTAAGCTGCTCAAAACCTACGTGCAGACATCCAAGCACACAGACTAACCCCTTAACAGTAACACACACTGGGCATGATTTTATTCATTAAAGGCCTGGGCCCAAAGATTCAACCCATTACTATAACACTTTCATGCACATGATCTTGGCCGGTTTAAGTGTGACTTCTCGTAGTCTTTCCCACTCAACAATGGTAACCCTGGAAGAAATATTCAAGTATTCAAAACCTATGTCCAGAAATCCAGGCTCACAGACTAACCCCATAACAGTAACACATTACTGGGCATGATTTTATTCAGTAAAGGCCCTGTATTACAGTTTTCTTTAAGGCCTGGGCCCACAAACTCACCCCATTACTATAAAACTTTAAAGGGCATGATCTTGACAGGGTTAAGAGTGACTTCTCATAGGCTTTCCCACTCAACCATGGTAACCCTGGAAGAAATTTTTAAGCATTCAAAACCTAAGTCCAGACATCCAGGGGCTTCATCCAGGCGCTTCATCCAGGCGATATTGGCCGGTTTAGTGTGACTTCTCGTAGGCTTTCCCACTCCTACCACGGTAACCCTGGAAGAAATTTTTTGCTGCTCAAAACCTAAGTCCAGACATCCAGGCGCTGCATCCAGGCGACATTGGCCGGTTTAAGTGCAACTTTTTGGATGCTAATCCAGTCAACCGTGGTAACCCTGGAACAAATATTTGAGCATTCAAAACCTATGTCCAGATATCCAGGCTCTAGACTAACCCCATAACAGCAAGACATTACTGGGCATGATTTTATTCACTAAAGGCCCTGTATTACAGTTTTCTTCAAGACCTGGGCCTACAAACTCACCCCAGTACTTTTTTAACATTTTCAAGGGCATGATCTTTGTCGGGTTTATTTTATTCAGTAAAGGCTTGGGCCTACAAACTCACTCCATTACTATAACACTAATAGGGGCATGATCTTGGCCGTGTTATGTGACTTCTCGTAGGCTTTCCCACTCCACCATATTAACCCTGGAAGAAATTTTTAAGCTGCTCAAAACCTAAATCCAGACATCCAGGCTCACAGACAAACCCCATAACAGCAACACATTACTGATAATGATTTTATTCAGTAAAGGCCTGGGCCCACAGATTCAACCCATTACTATTAAACTTTTATGGGCATGATCTTGACAGGGTTAAGAGTGACTTCTCGCAGGCTTTCCCACTCTCGACTACGGTAACCCTGGAAGAAAATTTTGCTGCTCAAAACCTCAGTCCAGACATCCAGGCGCTTCATCCAGGCAACATTGGCCGTTTTGGCGCGACTTCTCGGAAGCTAATCCACTCGACCATGGTAACCCTGGAAAAAATATTTGAACGCTCAAAACCTACGCCCAGACATCCAGGCTCACAGACTAACCCCATAACAATATCACATTACTGGGCATGATTTTATTCAGTAAAATCCCTGTATTACAGTTTTTTAAGGCATGGGCCCACAAACTCACCCCATTATTACAACACTGTTATGGGCATGATCTTGGTCGACTTAAGTGTGACTTCTCGTAGGCTTTCTTACTCGACCATGGAAACCCTGGAAGAAACTTTTAAGCATTCAAAACCTACGCAGCAGACATCAAGCACACAGACTAACCCCTTAACAGTAACACATTACTGGGCATGATTTTATTCAGTAAAGGCCTGTATTACAGACTTTACCTGGGCCATTACTATATCACTATATCACGGGCATGTTCTTGGTCGGGTTAAGTGTGACTTCTCGTAGGCTTTCCCACTCGACCATGGTAACCCTAGAAGAAGTTTTTAAGCATTTAAAACCTAAGTCCGGACAACCAGGAGATATTGGCCGGTTTAAGTAAGACTTCTCGGACGCTAATCCACTCGACCTTGGTAACCCTGGAACAAATATTTGAACGCTCAAAACCTACGCCTAGACATCCAGGCTCACAGACTAACCCCAGAACAATAACACATTACTGGGCATGATTTCATTCAGTAAAGGCCCTGTATTACAGTTTTCTTTAAGGCATGGGCCCACAAACTCACCCAATTACTATGACACTTTCTTGGGTATGATCTTGGCCGGGTTAAGTGTGACTTCTCGTAGGCTTTCCCACTCGACCATGGTAACCCCTAGAAGAAGTTTTTAAGCATTTAAAACCTAAGTCCGACAACCAGGCGATATTGGCCGGTTTAAGTAAGACTTCTCGGACGCTAATCCACTCGACCTTGGTAACCCTGGAACAAATATTTGAACGTTCAAAACCTACGTCTAGACATCCAGGCTCACAGACTAACCCCAGAACAATAACACATTACTGGGCATGATTTCATTCAGTAAAGGCCCTGTATTACAGTTTTCTTTAAGGCATGGGCCCACAAACTCACCCCATTACTATGACACTTTCTTGGGTATGATCTTGGCCGGTTAAGTGTGACTTCTCGTAGGTTTTCCCACTGACCATGGTAACCCTGGAAGAAATATTGAAGCATTCAAAACCTAAATCCAGACATCCAGGCTCACAGACTAACCCAATAACAGTTACACATTACTGGGCATGATTTTATTCATTAAAGGCCTGGGCCCAAAGATTCAACCCATTACTATAACACTTTCATGCACATGATCTTGGCCGGTTTAAGTGTGACTTCTCGTAGTCTTTCCCACTCAACAATGGTAACCCTGGAAGAAATATTCAAGTATTCAAAACCTATGTCCAGACATCCAGGCTCACAGACTAACCCCATAACAGTAACACATTATTGGACATGATTTTATTCAGTAAAGGCCCTGTATTACAGTTTTCTTTAAGGCTTGGGCCCACAAACTCACCCCATTACTATAAAACTTTAAAGGGCTTGATCTTGACAGGGTTAAGAGTGATTTTCATAGGCTTTCCCACTCAACCATGGTAACCCTGGAAGAAATTTTTAAGCATTCAAAACCTAAGTCCAGACATCCAGGGGCTTCATCCAGGCGCTTCATCCAGGCGATATTGGCCGGTTTAAGTGTGACTTCTCGTAGGCTTTCCCACTCGACCACGGTAACCCTGGAAGAAATTTTTGCTGCTCAAAACCTAAGTCCAGACATCCAGGCGCTGCATCCAGGCGACATTGGCCGGTTTAAGTGCAACTTTTTGGATGCTAATCCAGTCGACCATGGTAACCCTGGAACAAATATTTGAGCATTCAAAACCTACGTCCAGATATCCAGGCTCTACACTAACCCCATAACAGCAAGACATTACTGGGCATGATTTTATTCACTAAAGGCCCTGTATTACAGTTTTCTTCAAGACCTGGGCCCACAAACTCACCCCAGTACTATAAAATTTTCAAGGGCATGATCTTTGTCGGGTTTATTTTATTCAGTAAAGGCCTGAGCCCACAGACTCACCCCATTACTATAACACTATTATGGGCATGATCTTGGCCGGTTTAAGTGTGACTTCTCGTAGTCTTTCCCACTCAACAATGGCAACCCTGGAAGAAATATTCAAGCATTCAAAACCTACGTCCAGACATACAGGCTCACAGACTAACCCCATAACAGTAACACATTACTGGGCATGATTTTATTCAGTAAACGCCCTGTATTACAGTTTTCTTTAAGGCTTGGGCCCACAAACTCACTCCATTGCTATAACACTAATAGGGGCATGATCTTGGCCGGGTTAAGTGACTTCTCGTAGGCTTTCCCACTCGACCATATTAACCCTGGAAGAAATTTGTAAGCTGCTCAAAACCTAAATCAAGACATCCAGGCTGACAGACAAACCCCATAACAGCAACACATTACTGGGCATGATTTTATTCAGTAAAGGCCTGGGCCCACAAATTCAACCCATTACTGTTAGACTTTTATGGGCATGATCTTGAAAGGGTTAAGAGTGACTTCTCGTAGGCTTTCCCACTTGACCATGGTAACCCTGGAAGAAATTTTTAAGCCGCTCAAAACCTAAGTCCAGACATCCAGGCGATATTGTCTGGTTTAAGTTCGACTTCTCGGACGCTAATCCACTCGACCATGGTAACCCTGTAACAAATGTTTGAGCGTTCAAAACCTACATCCAGACATCCAGGCGCTTCATCAAGTCGATATTGGCCGGTTTAAGTCCGACCACTCAGACACTTATCCACTCGACCATGGTAACCCTGGAACAAATTTTTGAGCATTCAAATGCTACGTCCAGACATCCAGGCTCACAGACTAATCCCATAACAGTAACACATTACTGGGCATGATTTTATTCAGTAAAGGCCTGACCCACAAACTCACCCCAATACTACAACATTATTATGGGCATGATCTTGGCCGACTTAAGTGTGACTTCTCGTAGGCTTTCCCACTGACCATGGTTACCCTGGAAGAAATTTTTTTAAACGTTCAAAATCTAAATCCAGACATCCAGGCTCACAGACTAACCCCATAACAGTAACACATTACTAGGCATGATTTTATTCAGTAAATGCCCTGTATTACAGTTTTCTTTAAGGCCTGGGCCCACAAACTCACCCCATTACTATAAAACTTTAAATGGCATGATCTTGACAGGGTTAAGAGTGACTTCTCATAGGCTTTCCCACTCGACCATGGTAACCCTGGAAGAAATTTTTAAGCGTTCAAAACCGAAGTCCAGACATCCAGTGGCTTCATCAAGGCGCTTCATCCAGGCGATATTGGCCGGTTTAAGTGCAACTTTTTGGATGCTAATCCACTCGACCATGGTAACCCTGGAACAAATATTTGAGCATTCAAAACCTACGTCCAGATATCCAGGCTCTAGACTAACCCCATAACAGCAAGACATTACTGGGCATGATTTTATTCACTAAAGGCCCTGTATTACAGTTTTCTTCAAGGCCTGGGCCCACAAACTCACCCCAGTACTATAACACTTTCAAGGGCAAGGCAAGGCAAGGCAAGTTTATTTATATAGCACATTTCATACACAATGGTAATTCAAAGTGCTTTACAAAAGAGGAAATAAAATAATTACAAGGTTTAAATAACAATAAAAGAAATTAAAATAAAATAAAAACACTGATTTAAGATAAATTGAATTTAAAGCAAAAGAGAGATTAAAACAGTTTAAATAAAAGAAGCAAAGTAGCACAGTTCGACGCAGCACAGTGCTCATTCTGTAAATGCACAACTAAACAGATGAGTTTTGAGTCTGGATTTAAAAGTGACTAATGTTTTAGCACATCTGATCTCTTCAGGAAGCTGGTTCCAGATGCGAGCAGCATAATAACTAAAAGCAGATTCTCCTTGTTTGGTGTGAACCTTTGGTATTTCTAACTGACTTGATCCTAGTGATCTGAGTGGCCTGTTAGGTGTATAAATAGTGATCATATCTGCAATGTATTTAGGTCCTAGTCCATTGAGTGATTTATAAACGAGTAAAAGTGCTTTAAAATCAATTCTAAATGTCACTGGAAGCCAGTGTAAGGACCTGAGGACTGGTGTGATGTGCTCTGATTTTAACACTTTCAAGGGCATGATCTTTGTCGGGTTTATTTTATTCAGTAAAGGCCTGAGCCCACAGACTCACCCCATTACTATAACACTATTATGGGCATGATCTTGGGCGGTTTAAGTGTGACTTCTCGTAGTCTTTTCCCACTCAACAATGGCAACCCTGGAAGGAATATTCAAGCATTCAAAACCTACGCCCAGACATACAGGCTCACAGACTAACCCCATAATAGTAACACACACTGGGCATGATTTTATTCAGTAAAGGCCCTGTATTACAGTTTTCTTTAAGGCTTGTGCCCACAAACTCACTCCATTACTATAACACTAATAGGGGCATGATCTTGGCCGGTATAAGTGTGACTTCTCGTAGGCTTTCCCACTCGACCATATTAACCCTGGAAGAAATTTTTGCCGCTCAAAACCTAAATCCAGACATCCAGGCTCACAGACAAACCCCATAACAGCAACACATTACTGGGCATGATTGTATTCAGTAAAGGCCTGGGCCCACAGATTCAACCCATTACTATTAAACTTTTTATGGGCAAATTTTTAAAGCGCTCAAAACCTCAGTCCAGACATCCAGCCGCTTCATCCAGGCGGTTTTGGCTGGTTTAAGTGCGACTTCTCGGACGCTAATCCACTCGACCATGGTAACCCTGGAACAAATATTTGAGCCTTCAAAACCTGCATCCAGACATCCAGGCTCACAGACTAACCCCATAACACTAACACGTTACTGGGCATGATTTTATTCAGTAAAGGCCCTGTATTACAGTTTTCTTTAAGGCATGGGCCCACAAACTCACCCCATTACTATAATACTTTTATGGGCATGATCTTGGCCGTGTTAAGCGTGACGTCACGTAGGTTTTCCAACTCGACCATGGTAACCCTGGAAGAACTATTGAAGCATTTAAAACCTAAATCCAGACATCCAGGCTCACAGACTAACCCCATAACAGTTACACATTACTGGGCACGATTTTATACAGTAAGGGCCTAGGCCCACAGACTCACCGCATTACTCTATCAATATTACGGGCATGATCTTGGCCGTGTTAAGTGTGACTTCTTGTAGGCTTTCTTACTCGACCATGGTAACCCTGGAAGAAACATTTAAGCGCTCAAAACCTACATCCAGACATCCAGGCTCACAGACTAACCCCAAAAGTAACACATTACTGGGCATGATTTTATTCAGTAAAGGCCTGGGCCCACAGACTCACCCCATTACTATAACACTATTATGGGCATGATCTCGGCCGGGTTAAGTGTGACTTCTCATAGGCTTTCCCACTCGACCATGGTATCCCTTGAAGAAATTTTTAAAATTTCAAAACTAAGTCCAGATATCCAGGCTCAGGACTAACCCCATAACAGCAAGACATTACTGGGAATGATTTTATTCACTAAAGACCCTTTATTACAGCTTTCCTTAAAGCCTGGGCCCACAAACTCACCCCATTATTACAACACTATTGGCATGATCTTGGCGGGTTAATATTATGGGCATGATCTTGAAGCGGGTTAAGCATGACTTCTCAGTAACACATTACTGGGCAGGTTTTCCCACTCAGACCATGGTAATTCTGGAAGAAATATTGAAGCATTTTTGAAAGCCTTCAATCCAGACATCCATGCTCACAGACTAACCTACGTCATAACAGTAACACATTACTGGGCATGATTTTATTCAGTAAAGGCCTTGGCCCACAGACTCACCCCATTACTATGACACTATTATGGGCATGATCTTGGCCGGGTTATGTGACTTCTCGTAGGCTTTCCCACTGGGCATGACTTGGCATGACTTCGTGAGGCTTTCCATGACCATGGTAACTCCTGGAACAAATGTTTTAGCTTTCAAAACCTAAATCCAGACATCCAGGCTCACTGACTAACCCCATAACAGTAACAAATTACTGAGCATGATTTCATTCAGTAAAGGCTTGGGCCCACAGACTCACCCCATTACTATAACGGGCGTGATCTTGGCCGGGTTATGTGACTTCTCGTAGGCTTTCCCACTTAACAATGGTAACCCTGGAAGAATTATTCAAGCATTCAAAACCTTTGTCCAGACATCCAGGCTCACAGACTAACCCCATAACAGTAACACATTACTTGGTCATGATTTTATTCAGTAAAGGCCCTGTATTACAGTTTTCTTTAAGGCCTGGGCCCACAAACTCACCCCATTACTATAACAATTTTATGGGCATGATCTTTGCCGGGTTAAGAGTGACTTCTCGTAGGCTTTCCCACTCGACCATAGTAACCCTGGAAGAAATTTTTAAGCGCTCAAAACCTACATCCAGACATCCAGGCTCACAGACTAACCCCATTACAGTAACACATTACTGGGCATGTTTTTTCAGTAAAGGCCTGGGCCCACAGATTCAACCCATTACTATAACACTTTTTAAGGGCATGATCTTGGCCTTCTTAACTATGACTTCTTGTAGGCTTTCCCACTGACCATGGTAGCCATGGAAGAAATTTTTAAGCGCTCAAAACCTAAGTCCAGACATTCAGGCGATATTGGCCAGTTTAAGTGCGACTTCTCGGACTTTTTCCACTCGACCATGGCAACCCTGGAAGAAATTTTTAAGCGTTCAAAAATTATTTCCAGACATCCAGACTCAAAGACTAACCCCATAACAGCAACACATTACTGGGCATGACTTCATTCAGTAAAGGCCTAGGCCCACAGACTCACTCCATTACTACAACACTATTAGGGGAATGATCTTGGCCGGTTTAAGTGTGACTTCTCATAGGTTTTCCCACTCGACCATGGTAACCCTGGAAGAAATATTGAAGAATTCAAAACCTACGTCCAGACATCCAGCCTCACAGACTAACGCTAAAACAGTAACACATTACTAGGCATGATTTTATTCACTAAAGGCTCTGTATTACAGCTTTCTTTAAGTCCTCGACCCACAGACTCAGCCCATTACTGCAACACTTTCATGGGCATGATCTTGGCCGGGTTAAGTGTGACTTCTCATAGGTTTTCCCACTCGACCATGGTAACCCTGGAAGAAATTTTTAAGGTTTCAAAACCTAAATCCAGACATCCAGTCTCACAGACTAACCCCATAACAGTAACACATTACTGGACATGCTTTTATTCAGTAAAGGCCCTGTATTACAGTTTTCTTTAAGGCCTGGGCATGATTTTATTCAGTAACAGCCTGGGCCCACAGACTCACCCCATTACTATAACACTATTCTGGGAATGATCTTGGCCGGGTTAAGTGTGACTTCTCATAGGCTTTCCCACTCGACCATGGTAACCCTGGATGAAATTTTTAACATTTCAAAAACTAAGTCCAGACATCCAGCCTCACAGACTAACCCTATAACAGCAACACATTTCTGGGCATGACTTTATTCAGTAAAGGCCTGGGCCCACAAACTCAGCCCATTACTATAACACTTTTATAAGCATGATCTTGGCCGGGTTAAGAGTGACTTCTCGTAGGCTTTTTCACTCGACCCTATTAACCCTGGAAGAAATTTTTAAGCGTTCAAAACCTAAGTCCAGACATCCAGGCTCACAGACTAACCCCATAACAGTAACACATTACTGGGTATGATTTTATTCAGTAAAGGCCTGGGCCCACAGATTCAACCCATTTCTATAACACTTTCATGCGCATGATCTTGGCCGGTTTAAGTGTGACTTCTCATAGTTTTTCCCACTAAACAATGGTAACCCTGGAAGAAATATTCAAGCATTCAAAATTTACGTCCAGACATGCAGGCTCACAGACTAACCCCATAACAGTAACACATTACTGGGCATATTTTTATTCAGTAAAGGCCCTGTATTACAGTTTTCTTTAAGGCCTGGGCCCACAAACTCACCCCACTACTATAAAATTTTTTGGGCATGATCTTGGCCGTGTTAAGCGTGACTTCTCGTGAGGTTTTCCCACTCGACCATGGTAACCCTGAATAAATATTTAAGCATTTAAACATTTTTAAGCGCTCAAAAGCTAAGTCCAGACATCCAGGCGATATTGGCCGGTTTAAGTGCGACTTCTCGGACGCTAATCCACTCGACCATGGTAACCCTGGAACAAATATTTGAGCGCTCAAAACCTGCGTCCAAATATCCAGGCTCACAGACTAACCCCATAACAGCAACACATTACTAGGCATGATTTTATTCAGTAAAGGCCTGGGCCCACAGATTCAACCCATTACTATAAAACTTTTATGAGCATGATCTTGACAGGGTTAAGAGTGACTTCTCGTAGGCTTTCCCACTCGACCATGGTAACCCTGGAAGAAATTTTTAAGCGTTCAAAACCTAAGTCCAGACATCCATGCGATATTGTCCGGTTTAAGTGCGACTTCTCGGACGCTAATCCACTCGACCATGGTAAACCTGGAACTAATGTTTGAGCGTTCAAAACCTACGTCCAGACATCCAGGCTCACAGACTAACCCCATAACAGTAACACATTACTGGGTATGATTTTATTCAGTAAAGGCCTGGGCCCACAGATTCAACCCATTACTATAACACTTTTATGCGCATGATCTTGGCCGGTTTAAGTGTGACTTCTCGTAGTCTTTCCCACTCAACAATGGTAACCCTGGAAGAAATTTTTAAGCGTTCAAAACCTAAATCCAGACATCCAGGCTCACAGACAAACCCCATAACAGCAACACATTACTGGGTATGATTTTATTCAATAAAGGCCTGGGCCCACAGATTCAACCCATTACTATAACACTTTTATGCGCATGATCTTGGCCGGTTTAAGTGTGACTTCTCGTAGTCTTTCCCACTCAACAATGGTAACCCTGGAAGAAATTTTTAAGCATTCAAAACCTAAATCCAGACATCCAGGCTCACAGATAAACCCCATAACAGCAACACATTACTGGGCATGATTTTATACAGTAAAGGCCTAGGCCCACAGACTCCCCCCATTACTCTATCACTATTATGGGCATGATCTTGGCCGGGTTAAGTGTGACTTCTCGTAGGCTTTCCCACTCGACCATGGTAGCCATGGAAGAAATTTTTAAGCATTCAAAACATAAGTCCAGACATCCAGGCGATTCATCCAGGCGCTTCATCCAGGCAATATTGTCCGGTTTAATTGAGACTTCTCGGACGCTAATCCACTTGACCATGGTAACCCTGGAACAAATGTTTGAGCTTTCAAAACCTACGTCCAGACATCCAGGCTCACAGACTAACCCCATGACTAACCCCATAACAGTAACACATTACTGGGTATGATTTTATTCAGTAAAGGCCTGGGCCCACAGATTCAACCCATTACTATAACACTTTTATGTGCATGATCTTGGCCGGTTTAAGTGTGACATCTCGTAGTCTTTCCCACTCAACAATGGTAACCCTGGAAGAAATTTTAAGCATTCAAAACCTAAATCCAGACATCCAGGCTCACAGACAAACCCCATAACAACAACACATTACTGCTGCATTTGACACCATAGATCATAATATTCTCCTGGAGCGTTTAAACACCGCTGGTGTACAGGGACAGGCGTTAAATTGGTTTAAATCATACCTATCAGACCGTTATCAATTTGTAGATATAAACGGAGACCGCTCTAGTATAACGCCTGTAAAGTGTGGTGTGCCTCAAGGATCAGTTCTAGGCCCCTTACTGTTCTCTATATACATGCTGCCCTGGGGAACATTATTAGAAAGCATAGGGTTAATTTCACTGTTATGCAGATGACACACAGCTATACATTTCATCTAAGCCTGATAAGTTATCAGAAATGTCTAAATTAACAGAGTGTGTTAAAGACATAAAAGACTGGATGACTAGAAAAATTTCTTCTATTAAACTCTAATAAAACAGAGGTGCTTCTTATCGGACCAAATTCATGTTTACAGCAAATTTCTGAGCTCAAACTACAATTAGATGGATGTGATATAAACGTTATTCCGACAGTTAAAGACTTGGGTGTGATATTGACAGCAACCTGTCCTTCGAACACCATATCACTCATGTTACAAAATCTGCCTACTTTCATCTTAGAAATATTGCTAAACTCAGACACATGCTCTCTCTCTCAGATGCAGAAAAGCTAGTTCATGCGTGCATGACATCTAGACTGGATTACTGTAATGCGCTGCTTGCTGGTTGTCCAGCATCTTCAATAAACAAGCTTCAGTTAGTGCAGAACGCACCCGCTCGAGTTCTTACCAGGACAAGGAAATATGATCATATAACCCCAGTTTTATCCTCCTGCACTGGCTGCCTGTTAATTTCCGAATTGATTATAAAGTACTGTTACTGACCTACAAGGCTCTAAATGGTTTAGCCCCATTTTATCTGACCAGCCTTCTGTCAAGCTACAACCCGTCACGCTCTTTAAGATCTCAAAACTCAGGGCTCCTTGTAGTTCCTCGTATAGCAAAGTCTACTAAAGGTGGTCGAGCGTTTTCACATTTGGCACCCAAACTCTGGAATAACCTTCCTGCAAATGTTCGGGATCAGACACACTCTCTCAGTTTAAGTCTAGGCTAAAGACATATCTTTTAGCAAAGCATACTCGTAAAGATTAACATAAACCTATGCTACAGTACATCGTGATTCACAATAGTATGAATGGCCGCTACGCTAATTATCCTTTTGTCTCCACCTCGGGATGTACATCCCGAGGCATCTAGTTACCGAGCCTCTCCAGTGGACCCAGTGAGGAGATGACCTTCCAGCGATGACATTGAGGAAAACTCAACCTTCTGTCTGGTCTAATTCTATCTTGAACTTTCTGCATTGTAATTCATCCTGCTGTTTTGTAACGCATCCTGCTGTGTAGTGATTTACTTTTGTCTGTGGAACGATTTGCTTTTGTTATGTAATAATTTGCTTTTGTGAAGCTGCTTTGGAACAATAGCCATTGTAAAAAGCGCTATACAAATAAACTTGAATTGAATTGAATTGAATTTTATTCAGTAAAGGCCTGGGCCCACAGATTCAACCCATTACTATAAAACTTTTATAGGCATGATCTTGGCAGGGTTTAGCGTGACTTCTCGTAGGCTTTCCCACTCGACCATGGTAACCCTGGAAGAAATTTTTAAGCGTTCAAAACCTAAGTCCAGACATCCAGGCGATATTGTCCGGTTTAAGTGCGACTTCTCGGACGCTAATCCACTCGACCATGGTAAACCTAGAACAAATGTTTGAGCGTTCAAAACCTACATCCAGACATCCAGGCTCACAGACTAACCCCATAACAGTAACACATTACTGGGTATGATTTTATTCAGTAAAGGCCTGGGCCCAGAGATTCAACCCATTACTATAACACTTTTATGCGCATGATCTTGGCCGGTTTAAGTGTGACTTCTCGTAGTCTTTCCCACTCAACAATGGTAACCCTGGAAAAAAATTTTAAGCGTTCAAAACCTAAATCCAGACATCCAGGCTCACAGACAAACCCCATAACAGCAACACATTACTGGGTATGATTTTATTCAGTAAAGGCCTGGGCCCACAGATTCAACCCATTACTATAACAATTTTATGCGCATGATCTTGGCCGGTTTAAGTGTGACTTCTCGTAGTCTTTCCCACTCAACAATGGTAACCCTGGAAGAAATTTTTAAGCGTTCAAAACCTAAATCCAGACATCCAGGCTCACAGACAAACCCCATAACAGCAACACATTACTGGGTATGATTTTATTCAGTAAAGGCCTGGGCCCACAGATTCAACCCATTACTATAACACTTTTATGCGCATGATCTTGGCCGGTTGAAGTGTGACTTCTCGTAGTCTTTCCCACTCAGCAATGGTAACTCTGGAAGAAATTTTTAAGCGTTCAAAACCTAAGTCCAGACATCCAGGCTCAAGACTAACCCCAAAACAGCAAGACATTACTGGGAATGATTTTATTCACTAAAGGCCCTGTATTACAGTTTTCTTTAAGGCCTGGACCCACAGACTCACCACATTACTAAAACACTAATATGGGCATGATCTTGGCTAGTGTTGAGTGTTACTTCTAGTAGGTTTTCTTACTCGACCATGGTAACCCTGGAAGAAACTTTTAAGCATTCAAAACCTACGTCCAGACATCCAGGCTCACAGACTAACCCCATAACAGTTTTACATTACTGGGCATGATTTTATTCACTAAAGGCCTGGGCCCAAAGTTTCAACCCATTACTATAACACTTTCATGCGCGTGATCTTGGCCGGTTTAAGTGTGACTTCTCGTAGTCTTTCCCACTCAACAATGGTAACCCTGGAAGAAATATTCAAGTATTCAAAACCTATGTCCAGACATCCAGGCTCACAGACTAACCCCATAACAGTAACACATTACTGGGCATGATTTTGTTCAGTAAAGGCCTGGGCCCACAGACTCCCCCCATTACCATAAAACTTTTGTGAGAACGATCTTGGCCGGGTTAAGTGTGACTTCTTGTAGGCTTTCCCACTCGACCATGGTAACCCTCGAAGAATTTTTTAACATTCAAAACCTACGTCCAGCTATCCAGCCTCACAGACTAACCCTATAACAGTAACACATTACTGGGCATGATTTTATTCAGTAAAGGCCCTGTATTACAGTTTTCTTTAAGGCCTGGGCCCACAAACTCACCCCATTACTATAAAATTTTTATGGGCATGATCTTGGCAGGGTTAAGCGTGACTTCTCGTAGGCTTTCCCACTCGACCATGGTAACCCTGGAAGAAATTTTTAAGCATTCAAAACCTAAGTCCAGACATCCAGGCGATATTGGCCGGTTTAAGTGCGACTTCTCGGACGCTAATCCACTTGACCATGGTAACCCTGGAAAAAAATATTGAAGCATTCAAAACCTAAATCCAGACATCCAGGCTCACAGACTAACCCCATAACAGTAACACATTACTGGGCATGATTTTATTCAGTAAAGGCCTGGGCCCACAAACTCACCAGATTACTATAACAATTTCATGGGCATGATCTTGGCCGGGTTAAGTGTGATTTCTCGTAGGTTTTCCCACTGAACAATGGTAACCCTGGAAGAAACTTTTAAGCATTCAAAACCTACGTCCAGACATCCAGGCACACAGACTAACCCCATAACAGTAACACATTACTGGGCATGATTTTATTCAGTAAAGGCCTGGGCCCACAGACTCACCTCATTACCATAAAACTTTTATAGGAATGATCTTTGCCGGGTGAAGTGTGACTTCTCGTAGGCTTTCCCACTCGACCATGGTAACCCTCAAAGAAAGTTTTAACATTTTAAAAACTAAGTCCAGATATCCAGGCTCAAGACTAACCCCATAACAGCAAGACATTTCTGGGCTTGATTTTATTCACTAAAGGCCCAGGATTACAGTTTTCTTCAAGGCCTGGGCCCACAGACTCACCCCATTACTATAACACTTTTATGGGCATAATCTTGGCCGGGTTAAGTGCGACTTCTCGGACACTTTCCCATTCGACCATGGTAACCCTGGAGGAAATTTTTAAGTCCACACATCCAAGTGCTTCATCCAGGCGATATTGGCTGGGTTAAGTGAGTCTTCTCGTACACTTTCCCACTCGACCATGGTAACACTGTAGGAAATTTTTAAGCGTTTAAAACCTAAATCCAGACATCCAGCCATCCAGCCGAGTTAGATCGACTTCTTGGACGACTTTTTCACTCGATCCCCACCACCCTGACAAAATTTTTAAGCATTCAAAACCTAACCCCAGACATCCAGGCGATATTGACCGGGTAAAGTGCGAATTCTTAGACGCTTTTCCACTCGACCATGGTAACCCTGAAAGAAATTTTTAAGCGTTTAAAACCTACGTCCAGACATCCAGGAGTTATTGGCCGGGTAAAGTGCGAATTCTTGGACGCTTTTCCAATCTACCATGGTAACTCTGGCGGAAATTTTTAAGCGTTCAAAACCTAAGTACAGACATCCAGGCACTTCATCCAGCCGATCTTGGCCGGGTTTAGTTCGACTTTTTGGACGCTTTTCCACTCGACCATGGAAGCTATGGAGGAAATTTTTAAGCGTTCAAAATCTAAGTCCAGACATCCAGGCGCTTAATCCAGCCGATCTTGGCTGTGATAGGTGCTCATTCTTGGACGTTTTCCCACTCTAACACCGCCACCCTGGAGAAAATTTTTAAACGTTTCAAACCTAAGTCCAGACTTCAGTCGTTAACTTCAGGCCAGGTGTGTGTGCCCGATGAAACCACCTATATCCCAGCAAGCTAACATTTGTTTGTTGACTCACTAGTATGTTTATCAGTATCAGTGTGTGTGAGGCCCGAGAGCTACAGATCTCCATCCTGTAGATGGAGGAGAACACAACCTTCTCATGTTGAACCCAACTAAAACCGTTTCCTGTTCTATTCTCATTGTACAGTATGTGCCGTGTTTCAGTGTCTGAGTCTCTTAACTTGTGATGTGTCTGCTTCTCTTTGTAGGACACGTAGTGTTCATGTCTTCAAAAGCTTCTTGGTTAGCCACATGCCCCTCGTGATTTCGCTGATGAAGGGATTTCCAGACAATGGTCACCTGTCCAGAGAAGAGAAGCGTTTCATCTCCTGTCCAGAACCGTGCACACATGATCACTGAAGAAGAAGTGGAAAGTCAACCAATCAAAATGAGCTTCACTGTAAATAAATGAACCTAATGGAGTACTACTAAAGCTGATTTAGATGAATCATTGATAGTTCATGTTGTTTTAGCATCTCAGAAATATCCACCTTGATTTTTTTCTCATTTATTTTTTAAACATAGGAATAACTTTCATACGTTAGCTTCATATTTTACATGTTAGCTCAGTTTGAATAAAATCATGTTGATTTAAATCATCCGTCATCCTTGGCCCCATGTTTTCACTCTATATATATGAAGGTCAAATGATTACGAATGATTTAAGAACAAATGAATATTAAAAAAACTGAAAGACAACACAAGTATATGTTTGATCTTTTGAAGAAGCACGCACACACACACATACACGCACACACACATATATACACTCTCACACACACACACAGGTTGCTACAACGTACATTTTTATTTTATGTATGTTTGTATAAATGGTAAATAAACTGTTTAATAAGAATAATATTAGTAGAATTTTTTCCAGGTTTAAAAACACATGGTTGACTCTTTATACAGGGTCACATGATTGATTCAGTACATCCTCAAAACGACATTCAATCAAAAATGGGTGACCCTGATGAACTTAATCCTGATTAATTATACAGTTGTGGCCAAAAGTTTTGAGAATGACACAAATATTAGTTTTCACAAAGTTTGCTGCTAATCTGCTTTTAGATCTTTGTTTCAGTTGTTTCTGTGATGTACTGAAGTGTAATTACAAGCACTTCATACGTTTCAAAGGCTTTTATCGACAATTACATAGCAAATAATGACTCTTTGCATAAATGCCGTGTTGGCCCTTCTTTTCAGGACCTCTGCAATTCGACTGAGCATGCTCTCAATCAACTTCTGGGCCAAATCCTGACTGATAGCAACCCATTCTTTCATAATCACTTCTTGAGTTTGTCATAAGTAGTGGGTTTTTGTTTGTCCACCCGCTCTCTTGAGGATTGACCACAAGTTCTCAATGGGATTAAGATCTGGGAGTTTCAGGTCATGGACCCAAAATTTCAACGTTTTGGTCCCCGAGCCACTTAGTTATCACTTTTGCCTTATTGGCACGGTGCTCCATCGTGCTGAAAATGCATTGTTCTTCACCAAACTGTTGTTGGATTGTTGGAAGAAGTTGCTGTTGGAGGGTGTTTTGGTACCGTTCTTTATTCATGGCTGTATTTTTGGGCAAAATTGTGAGTGAGCCCACTCCCTTGGATGAGAAGCAACCTCTCACATGAATGGTCTCAGGATGCTTTACTGTTGGCATGACACAGGACTGATGGTAGCGCTCACCTTTTCTTCTCCGACAAGCCTTTTCCAGATGCCCCAAACAATCGGAAAGGGGCTTCATCGGAGAATATGACTTTGCCCCAGTCCTCAGCAGTCCATTCACCATACTTTTTGCAAAAGATCAGTCTGTCCCTGATGTTTCTTTGGAGAGAAGTGACTTCTTTGCTGTCCTTCTTGACACCAGGCCATCTTCCAAAAGTCTTGGCCTCACTGTGCGTGTAGATGCGCTCACACCTGCCTGCTGCAATTCCTGAGAAAGCTCTGCACTGGTGGCACTCCGATCCTGCAGCTGAATCCTATTTAGACGAGGACGATCCTGGCGCTTGCTGGACTTTCTTGGACGCCCTGAAGCCTTCTTAATAAGAATTGAACCTCTTTCCTTGAAGTTCTTGATGAGTCTATAAATTGTTGATTTAGGTGCAATCTTAGTAGCCACAATATCCTTGCCTGTGAAGCCATTTTTATGCAACGCAATGATGGCTGCACGCGTTACCATGGTTAACAATGGAAGAACGATGATTTCAAGCATCACCCTCCTTTTAACATGTCAAGTCTGTCATTCTAACCCAATCAGCCTGACATAATGATCTCCAGCCTTGTGCTCGTCAACATTCTCACCTGAGTTAACAAGACGTTTACTGAAATGATCTCAGCAGGTCGTTTAATGACAGCAATGAAATGCAGTGGAAAGTTTTTTTCAGGTTTAAGTTCATTTTCATGGCAAAGAAGGACTATGCAATCCATCTGATCACTCTTCATAACATTCTGGAGTATATGCAAATTGCTATTACAAAAACTTAAGCAGCAACTTTTCCAATTTCCAATATTTATGTCATTCTCAAAACCTTTGGCCACAACTGTACATATACTGTTGATACACATTTCTTTCATAAACTCCAATTTTCTATTAATACACAATTCCAAACCTTTCCAAAACAATCTTGAGTAAATGAGAAAAGAAAGATGCTAAATAGTTTTCTTTTGTTTACCAAAGTTGACAGCTATACGAAATGTTAAGCTTAATTATTTCCAAATGCAATACATTTTATAAAGTAGTTTGTAAGACACTTCCTTCATTTTGATACAACATTTATTTGGCAGTATTCATTCTTTAACAAAAGAGATACAACCAAATAAAGAAGAGCAAAAGACACAGAACAAAGAAGATTTGTTAAAATCGTATTAATTAATATATTGTTTTCTTAACACAAATACAGTGTGACTTCTCAGAGGCTTTTCCACTCAACCATGGTAACCCTGGAAGAAATTTTTAAGCGTTCAAAACCTAAGTCCAGACATCCAGGCGCTTCATCCAGACAATATTGGCTGGGTTAAGTGCGACTTCTCAGACGCTTTACCTCTCGACCATGGTAATCCTGAAATAAATTTCCAAAGAAAAAGTCCAACCCTCCAGGCTCTTCATCCAGCCGATTTTAGCCAGGATAGGTGCTTTTCCACTTGACCCTGGTAACCCTGAAAGAAATCTTTAAGCATTCAAAACCTAAGTCTAGAGATCCGGGCTCACAGACTAACCCCATAACAGTAACACATTACTGGACTTGATTATATTCAGTACCTAAGCCCAAACATCAAGGCGCTTCATCCAGCCGATCGATGCCGGGGTTAAATGCGACTTTTCAGATGCTTTTCCACTTGACCCTGGTAACCCTGGAAGAAATTTTTAAGCATTCAAAACCTAAGTCTAGAGATCCGGGCTCACAGACTAACCCCATAACAGTAACACATTACTGGACTTGATTATATTCAGTACCTAAGCCCAAACATCAAGGCGCTTCATCCAGCCGAACTTGGCCATGGTTAAGCTCGACTTCTTGGACGGTTTCCCACTCAACCATGGTAAACCTGAAACAAATTTTTTAGCATTCAAAACCCATTCAAAGTCTAGACATCCAGGTGCTTCATCCAGGCGATATTGGCCAGGTTAAGTGCGACTTCTTGGAGACTTTCCCACTTGACCAAGGTAACCCTGGAGGAACTTTTTAAATCCACACATCCAGGCGCTTCATCCAGGTGATTTTGGCCGGGTTAAGTGCGTCTTCTCGGACACTTTCCCACTCGACCATGATAACCCTGGAGGAAATTATTAACCGCTTAAAACTTAAGTCCAGACATCCAGGCACTTCATCCAGCCGATCTTGGCTGTGATAAGTGCTACTTCTTGGTGTCTTTCCCACTCGACCATGGTAACCCTGGAGGAAATTTTTAAGCATTTAAAACCTAAGTCCAGACATCCAGGCTCTTCATCCAGGCGATATTGACCATGATAGGTGTGACTTCTCGGACGACTTTTACACTCGACCCCCGCCACCCTGAATGAAATTTTTAAGCGTTCAAAAACTAATCCAAAACATCCAGGCGCTTCATCCAGCCGATCTTGGCCGAGTTAAGTTTGACTTCTTGGACGGTTTCCCATTTGACCATGATAACCTTGGAAGAACTTTTTATGTATTCAAAACCTATGTCCAGACATCTAGGCACTTCATCTAGGCGATATTAGGCCGGGTTAAGTGCGAAATCTCGGACGCTTTTCCATTCGACAATGGTAACCATGGAGGAAATTTTTAAGCGTTTTAAATCTAAGTCCAGACACCCTGGCTCACAGACTAACCCAACAACAGTAAAACATCACTGGGCATGATTTTATTTAGTAAAGGTCCAGGATTACAGTTTTCTTTAAGGCCTGGGCCCACAAACTCACCCCATTACGACAACACTTTTAAGGGCATGATCTTGGCCAGATTAAGTGTGACTTCTCAGAGGCTTTCCGACTTGACCATGGTAACCCTGGAAAAATTTTTTAAGTCCACACATCCAGGTGCTTAATCCAGGCAATATTGGCCGTCTTAAGTACGTCTTCTCGGACACTTTCCCACTCAACCATGGTAACCCTGGAGGAAAGTTTTATGCGTTCAAAACCTAAGTCCAGAAATCCAGGCGCTTCATCTAGCCAATCTTGGCCCTGATAGGTGCTACTTCTTGGACTTTTTCCCACTCAAGCCCCACCACCCTGGAGAAAATTTTTAAATGTTCAAAACCTAAGTCCAGACAGCCAGGTGCTTCATCCAAACGATATTGGCCGGGTTAAGCGCTACTTCTTGGACGCTTTCCCACTCGACCATGGTAACCCTGGAGGAAACTTTTAAGCGTTTAAAACCTAAGTCCAGACATCCAGGCGCTTCATCGAGACGATATTAGACGAGTTAGGTGCGACTTATCAGAGGACTTTTTCACTCAACCCCCTTCACCCTGGATGAAATTTTTAAGCGTCCAAAACCTAAGCCCAAACATCCAGGCGCTTCATCCAGACGATATTGGCCGGGTTAAGTGCTACTTCTTGGAACGTTTCCCACTCGACCATGATAAACCTGGAACAAATTTTTAAGCATTCAAAACCTAAGTCCAGACATCCAGGCACTTCTTCTAGCCGATCTAGGCCGGGATAGGTGCGATTTCTCTGACACTTTCCCACTTGATCATAGTAACCTTGGAGTAAACTTTTAAGCGCTCAAGACCTTAGCCCAAACATCCAGGCGCTTCATCCAAGCGATATTGGCTGGGTTAAATATGACTTCTCGGGCGCTTTTCCACTTGACCATGGTAACACTGGAGGAAATTTGTAAGTGTTCAAAAGCTAAATCCACACATCCAGGCGCTTCATCCAGGCAATATTGGCCGGGTTAAGTGCATTTTCTCGGACACTTTCCCACTCGATCATGGTAACCCTGGAAGAAACTTTTAAGCATTCAAAACCTACATCCAGACATCCAGGCGCTTCATCCAGTCGTTATTGGCCGGGTTAAGTGTGACTTCTCGTAGGCTTTCCCACTCGACCATATTAACCCTGGAAGAAACTTTTAAACGTTCAAAACCTAAATCCAGACATCCAGGCGATATTGTCTGGTTTAAGTGCAACTTTTTGGATGCTAATCCACTCGACCATGGTAACCCTGGAACAAATATTTGAGCATTCAAAACCTACGTCCAGATATCCAGGCTCTAGACTAACCCCATAACAGCAAGACATTACTGGGTATGATTTTATTCACTAAAGGCCCTCTATTACAGTTTTCTTCAAGGCCTGGGCCCACAAACTCACCCCAGTACTATAACACTTTCAAGGGCATGATCTTTGTCGGGTTTATTTTATTCAGTAAAGGCCTGAGCCCACAGACTCACCCAATTACTATAACACTATTATGGGCATGATCTTGGCCGGTTTAAGTGTGACTTCTCGTAGTCTTTCCCACTCAACAATGGCAACCCTGGAAGAAATATTCAAGCATTCAAAACCTACGTCCAGACATACAGGCTCACAGACTAACCCCATAACAGTAACACATTACTGGGCATGATTTTATTCAGTAAAGGCCCTGTATTACAGTTTTCTTTAAGGCTTGGGCCCACAAACTCACTCGATTACTATAACACTATTAGGGGCATGATCTTGGCCGGGTTAAGTGTGACTACTCGTAGGCTTTCCCACTCGACCATATTAACCCTGGAAGAAACTTTTAAACGTTCAAAACCTAAATCCAGACATCCAGGCTCACAAACAAACCCCATAACAGCAACACATTACTGGGCATGATTTTATTCAGTAAAGGCCTGGGCCCACAGATTCAACCCATTACTATTAAACTTTTATGGGCATGATCTTGACAGGGTTAAGAGTGACTTCTCGTAGGCTTTCCCACTCGACCATGGTAACCCTGGAAGAAATTTTTAAGCGTTCAAAACCTAAGTCCAGACATCCAGGCGATATTGTCCGGTTTAAGTGTGACTTCTCTGACGCTAATCCACTCGACCATATTAACCCTGGAAGAAACTTTTAAACGCTCAAAACCTACATCCAGACATCCAGGCTCACAGACTAATCCCTTAACAGTAACACATTACTGGGCATGATTTGATTCAGTAAAGGCCTGGACCCACAAACTCACCCCAATACTACAACATTATTATGGGCATGATCTTGGCTGACTTAAGTGTGACTTCTCGTAGGCTTTCCCACTCGACCATGGTTAACCTGGAAGAAATTTTTAAACGTTCAAAATCTAATTCCAGACATCCAGGCTCACAGACTAACCCCATAACAGTAACACATTACTGGGAATGATTTTATTCACTAAAGGCCCTGTACTACAGTTTTCTTTAAGGCCTGGACCCACAGACTCACCCCATTACTAAAACACTATTATGGGCATGATCTTGGCCGGTGTTGAGTGTTACTTCTCGTAGGCTTTCCTACTCAACCATGGTAACCCTGGAAGAAATTTTTAACATTTCAAAATCTAAACCCAGACATCCAGGCTCACAGACTAACCCCATAACAGTAACACATTACTGGGCATGATTTCATTCACTAAAGGCCCTGTATTACAGTTTTCTTTAAGGCCTGGGCCCACAAACTCACCCCATTACTATAACACTTTTATGGGCATGATCTTGGCCGGGTTAAGTGTGACTTCTCGTAGGCTTTCTTACTCGACCATGGTAACCCTGGAACAAATGTTTGAGCGTTCAAAACCTACATCCAGGCGCTTCATCCAGTCGATATTGGCCGGTTTAAGTGTGACTTCTCGGACGCTTATCCACTCGACCATGGTAACCCTGGAACAAATTTTTGAGCATTCAAAACCTACGTCCAGACATCCAGGCTCACAGACTAATCCCATAACAGTAACACATTACTGGGCTTGATTTTATTCAGTAAAGGCCTGGACGCACAAACTCACCCCAATACTACAACATTATTATGGGCATGATCTTGGCCGACTTAAGTGTAAATTCTCGTAGGCTTTCCCACTCGACCATGGTTACCCTGGAAGAAATTTTTAAACGTTCAAAATCTAAATCCAGACATCCAGGCTCACAGACTAACCCCATAACAGTAACACATTAATGGGAATGATTTTATTCACTAAAGGCCCTGTACTACAGTTTTCTTTAAGGCCTGGACCCACAGACTCACCCCATTACTAAAACACTATTATGGGCATGATCTTGGCCGGTGTTGAGTGTTACTTCTCGTAGGCTTTCCTACTCAACCATGGTAACCCTGGAAGAAATTTTTAACATTTCAAAATCTAAACCCAGACATCCAGGCTCACAGACTAACCCCATAACAGTAACACATTACTGGGCATGATTTCATTCACTAAAGGCCCTGTATTACAGTTTTCTTTAAGGCCTGGGCCCACAAACTCACCCCATTACTATAACACTTTTATGGGCATGATCTTGGCCGGGTTAAGTGTGACTTCTCGTAGGCTTTCTTACTCGACCATGGTAACCCTGGAACAAATGTTTGAGCGTTCAAAACCTACATCCAGACATCCAGGCGCTTCATCCAGTCGTTATTGGCCGGTTTAAGTGTGACTTCTCGGACGCTTATCCACTCGACCATGGTAGCCCTGGAACAAATTTTTGAGCATTCAAAACCTACGTCCAGATATCCAGGCTCTAGACTAACCCCATAACAGCAAGACATTACTGGGCATGATTTTATTCACTAAAGGCCCTGTATTACAGTTTTCTTCAAGGCCTGGGCCCACAAGCTCACCCCAGTAGTATAACACTTTCAAGGGCATGATCTTTGTCGGGTTTATTTTATTCAGTAAAGGCCTGAGCCCACAGACTCACCCCATTACTATAACACAATTATGGGCATGATCTTGGCCGGTTTAAGTGTGACTTCTCGTAGTCTTTCCCACTCAACAATGGCAACCCTGGAAGAAATATTCAAGCATTCAAAACCTACGTCCAGACATACAGGCTCACAGACTAACCCCATAACAGTAACACATTACTGGGCATGATTTTATTCAGTAAAGGCCCTGTATTACAGTTTTCTTTAAGGCTTGGGCCCACAAACTCAATCCATTACTATAACACTAATAGGGGCATGATCTTGGCCGGGTTAAGTGTGACTTCTCGTAGGCTTTCCCACTCGACCATATTAACCCTGGAAGAAATTTTTAAGCGTTCAAAACCTAAATCCAGACATCCAGGCTCACAGACAAACCCCATAACAGCAACACATTACTGGGCATGATTTTATTCAGTAAAGGCCCTGTGTTACAGTTTTCTTTAAGGCTTGGGCCCACAAACTCACTCCATTACTATAACACTAATAGGGCATGATCTTGGCCGGGTTATGTGACTTCTCGTAGGCTTTCCCACTCGACCATATTAACCCTGGAAGAAATTTTTAAGCGTTCAAAACCTAAATCCAGACATCCAGGCTCACAGACAAACCCCATAACAGCAACACATTACTGGGCATGATTTTATTCAGTAAAGGCCTGGGCCCACAGATTCAACCCATTACTGTAAAGCTTTTATGGGCATGATCTTGACAGGGTTAAGAGTGACTTCTCAGAGGCTATCCCACTCGACCATGGTAACCTTGGAAGAAATTTTTAAGCTGCTCAAAACCTAAATCCAGACATCCAGGCTCACAGACAAACCCCATAACAGTAACACATTACTGGGCATGATTTTATTCAGTAAAGGCCTGGACCCACAAACTCACCCCAATACTACAACATTACTATGGGCATGATCTTGGCCGACTTAAGTGTGACTTCTCGTAGGCTTTCCCACTCGACCATGGTTACCCTGGAAGAAATTTTTAAATGTTTAAAATCTAAATCCAGGCTCACAGACTAACCCCATAACAGTAACACATTACTGGGCATGGTTTTATTCAGTAAAGGCCCTGTATTACAGTTTTCTTTAAGGCCTGGGCCCACAAACTCACCCCATTACTATAAAACTTTAAAGGACATAATTTTGACAGGGTTAAGAGTGACTTCTCATAGGCTTTCCCACTCGACCATGATAACCCTGGAAGAACTGTTTAGGCGTTCAAAACCTAAGTCCAGACATCCAGGCGATATTGGCCGGTTTAAGTGCAACTTTTTGGATGCTAATCCACTCGACCATGGTAACCCTGGAACAAATATTTGAGCATTCAAAACCTATGTCCAGATATCCAGGCTCAAGACTAACCCCATAACAGCAAGACATTACTGGGAATGATTTTATTCACTAAAGGCCCTGTACTACAGTTTTCTTTAAGGCCTGGACCCACAGACTCACCCCATTACTAAAACACTGTTATGGGCATGATCTTGGCCGACTTAAGTGTGACTTCTCGTAGGCTTTCCCACTCGACCATGGTTACCCCTGGATGAAATTTTTAAACGTTCAAAATCTAAATCCAGACATCCAGGCTCACAGACTAACCCCATAACTGTAACACATTACTGGGCATGATTTTATTCAGTAAAGGCCCTGTATTACAGTTTTCTTCAAGGCCTGGGCCCACAAACTCACCCCATTACTATAACACTTTAAAGGACACGATCTTGACAGGGTTAAGAGTGACTTCTCATAGGCTTTCCCACTCGACCATGGTAACCCTGGAAGAAATTTTTAAGCGTTCAAAACCTAAGTCCAGACATCCAGGGCCTTCAGCCAAGCGATATTGGCCGGTTTAAGTGCGACTTCACGGATGCTAATCCACTCGACCATGGTAACCCTGGGACAAATAGTTGAGCATTCAAAACCTACGTCCAGATATCCAGGCTCAAGACTAACCCCATAACAGCAAGACATTACTGGGCATGATTTTGTTCACTAAATGCCCTGTATTACAGTTTTCTTTAAGGCCTGGGCCCACAAACTCACCCCATTACTATAACACTTTTATGGGCATGATCTTGGCCGGGTTAAGTGTTACTTCTCGTAGGCTTTCTTACTCGACCATAGTAACCCTGGAACAAATGTTTGAGTGTTCAAAACCTACATCCAAACAACCAGGCGCTTCATCCAGTCGATATTGGCCGGTTTAAGTGCGACTTCTCGGACGCTTATCCACTCGTCCATGGTAACCCTGGAACAAATTTTTGAGTATTCAAAACCTACGTCCCGACATCCAGGCTCACAGACAAATCCCATAACAGTAACACATTACTGGGCATGATTTTATTCAGTAAAGGCCTGGACCCACAAACTCACCCCAATACTACAACATTATTATGGGCATGATCTTGGCTGACTTAAGTGTGACTTCTCGTAGGCTTTCCCACTCAACCATGGTTACCCTGGATGAAATTTTTAAATGTTCAAAATCTAAATCCAGACATCCAGGCTCACAGACTAACCCCATAACTGTAACACATTACTGGGCATGATTTTATTCAGTAAAGGCCCTGTATTACAGTTTTCTTCAAGGCCTGGGCCCACAAACTCACCCCATTACTATAACACTTTAAAGGGCATGATCTTGACAGGGTTAAGAGTGACTTCTCATAGGCTTTCCCACTCGACCATGGTAACCCTGGAAGAAATTTTTAAGCGTTCAAAACCTAAGTCCAGACATCCAGGGGCTTCATCCAGGCGATATTGGCCGGATTAAGTGCGACTTCTCGGATGCTAATCCACTCGACCATGGTAACCCTAGAACAAATATTTGAGCATTCAAAACCTACGTCCAGACATCCAGGCTCACAGACTAACCCCATAACAGTAACACATTACTGGGCATGATTTTATTCAGTAAAGGCCTGGGCCCACCATCTCACCCCATTACTATAACACTTTTATGGGCATGATCTTGGCCGGGTTAAGTGTGACTTCTCGTAGGCTTTCTTACTCGACCATGGTAACCCTGGAACAAACGTTTGAGCGTTCAAAACCTACATCCAGACATCCAGGCGCTTCATCCAGGCGATATTGGCCGTTTAAGTGCAACTTTTGGATGCTAATCCACTCGACCATGGTAACCCTGGAACAAATATTTGAGCATTCAAAACCTACGTCCAGATATCCAGGCTCTAGACTAACCCCATAACAGCAAGACATTACTGGGCATGATTTTATTCACTAAAGGCCCTGTATTACAGTTTTCTTCAAGGCCTGGGCCCACAAACTCGCCCCAGTACTATAACACTTTCAAGGGCATGATCTTTGTCGGGTTTATTTTATTCAGTAAAGGCCTGAGCCCACAGACTCACCCCATTTCTATAACAATATTATGGGCATGATCTTGGCCGGTTTAAGTGTGACTTCTCGTAGTCTTTCCCACTCAACAATGGCAACCCTGGAAGAAATATTCAAGCATTCAAAACCTACGTCCAGACATATAGGCTCACAGACTAACCCCATAACAGTAACACATTACTGGGCATGATTTTATTCAGTAAAGGCCTGGGCCCAAAGATTCAACCCATTACTATTAAACTTTTATGGGCATGATCTTGACAGGGATAAGAGTGACTTCTCGTAGGCTTTCTTACTCGACCATGGTTACCCTGGAAGAAACTTTTAAGCATTCAAAACCTACGCCCAGACATCCAGGGGCTTCATCCAGGCGATATTGGCCGGATTAAGTGCAACTTCTCGGATGCTAATCCACTCGACCATGGTAACCCTGGAACAAATATTTGAGCATTCAAAACCTACGTCCAGACATCCAGGCTCACAGACTAACCCCTTAACAGTAACACATTACTGGGCATGATTTTATTCAGTAAAGGCCCTGTATTACAGTTTTCTTCAAGTCCTGGGACCACAAACTCACCCCAATACTACAACATTATTATGGGCATGATCTTGGCCGACTTAAGTGTGACTTCTCGTAGGCTTTCCCACTCGACCATGGTTACCCTGGAAGAAATTTTTAAACGTTCAAAATCTAAATCCAGACATCTAGGCTCACAGACTAACCCCATAACAGTAACACATTACTGGGCATGATTTTATTCAGTAAAGGCCCTGTATTACAGTTTTCTTTAAGGCCTGGGCCCACAAACTCACCCCATTACTATTAAACTTTAAAGGGCATGATCTTGACAGGATTAAGAGTGACTTCTCATAGGCTTTCCCACACGACCATGGTAACCCTGGAAGAAATTTTTAAGCGTTCAAAACCTAAGTCCAGACATCCAGGGGCTTCATCCAGGCGCTTCATCCAGGCGATATTGGCCGGTTTAAGTGCAACTTTTTGGATGCTAATCCACTCGACCATGGTAACCCTGGAACAAATATTTGGGCATTCAAAACCTACGTCCAGATATCCAGGCTCTAGACTAACCCCATAACAGTAACACATTACTTGGCATGATTTTATTCAGTAAAGGCCTGGACCCACAAACTCACCCCAATATTACAAGATTATTATGGGCATGATCTTGGCCGGGTTAAGTGTGACTTCTCGTAGGCTTTCCCACTCTACCATGGTTACCCTGGAAGAAATTTTTAAACGTTCAAAATCTAAATCCAGACATCCAGGCTCACAGACTAACCCCATAACAGTAACACATTACCGGGCATGATTTTATTCAGTAAAGGCCCTGTATTACAGTTTTCTTTAAGGCCTGGGCCCACAAACTCACCCCATTACTATAAAACTTTAAAGGGCATGATCTTGACAGGGTTAAGAGTGACTTCTCATAGGCTTTCCCACTCCACCATGGTAACCCTGGAATAAATTTTTAAGCGTTTAAAACCTAAGTCCAGACATCCAGGGGCTTCATCCAGGCGCTTCATCCAGGCGATATTGGCTGGTTTAAGTGCAACTTTTTGGATGCTAATCCACTCGACCATGATAACCCTGGAACAAATATTTGAGCATTCAAAACCTACGTCCAGATATCCAGGCTCTAGACTAACCCCATAACAGCAAGACATTACTGGGCATGATTTTATTCACTAAAGGCCCTGTATTACAGTTTTCTTCAAGGCCTAGGCCCACAAACTCACCCCAGTACTATAACACTTTCAAGGGCATGATCTTTGTCGGGTTTATTTTATTCAGTAAAGGCCTGAGCCCACAGACTCACCCCATTTCTATAACAATATTATGGGCATGATCTTGGCCGGTTTATGTGTGACTTCTCGTAGTCTTTCCCACTCAACAATGGCAACCCTGGAAGAAATATTCAAGCATTCAAAACCTACGTCCAGACATACAGTCTCACAGACTAACCCCATAACAGTAACACATTACTGGGCATGATTTTATTCAGTAAAGGCCCTGTATTACAGTTTTCTTTTAAGGCTTGGGCCCACAAACTCACTCCATTACTATAACACTAATAGGGGCATGATCTTGGCCGGGTTAAGTGTGACTTCTCGTAGGCTTTCCCACTCGACCATATTAACCCTGGAAGAAATTTTTAAGCGTTCAAAACCTAAATCCAGACATCCAGGCTCACAGACAAACCCCATAACAGCAACACATTACTGGGCATGATTTTTTTCAGTAAAGGCCTGGGCCCACAGATTCAACCCAGTACTATTAAACTTTTATGGGCAAATTTTTAGGGGTTCAAAACCTCAGTCCAGACATCCAGGCGCTTCATCCAGGCGATATTGGCCGGTTTAAGTGCGACTTTTCGGAAGCTAATCCACTCGACCATGGTAACCCTGGAACAAATATTTGAGCGTTCAAAACCTACGTCCAGGTATCCATGCTCAAGACAAACCCCATAACAGCAAGACATTACTGGGAATGGTTTAATTCACTAAAGGCCCTGTATTACATTTTTCTTTAAGGCTTGGGCCCACAAACTCACTCCATTACTATAACACTATTAGGGGCATGATCTTGGCCGGGTTTAGTGTGACTTCTTGTAGGTTTTCCCACTCGACCATATTAACCCTGGAAGAAATTTTTAAGCATTCAAAACCTAAATCCAGACATCCAGGCTCACAGACTAATCCCATAACAGGAACACATTACTGGCCATGATTTTATTCACTAAAGGCCTGGGCCCACAAATTCACTCCATTACTATAACACTTTTAAGTGCATGATCTTGGCCGGGTTAAGTGTGACTTCTCGTAGGCTTTCTTACTCGACCATGGTAACCCTGGAACAAATGTTTGAGCGTTCAAAACCTACATCCAGACATCCAGGCGCTTCATCCCGTCGATATTGGCCGGTTTAAGTGCGACTTCTCGGACGCTTATCCACTCGACCATGGTAACCCTGGAACAAATTTTTGAGCATTCAAAACCTACGTCCAGACATCCAGGCTCACAGACTAATCCCATAACAGTATCACATTACTGGGCATGATTTTATTCAGTAAAGGCCTGGACCCACAAACTCACCCCAATACTACAACATTATTGTGGGCATGATCTTGGCCGACTTAAGTGTGACTTCTCGTAGGCTTTTCCACTCGACCATGGTTACCCTGGAAGAAATTTTTAAATGTTCAAAATCTAAATCCAGACATCCAGGGGCTTCATCCAGGCGCTTCATCCAGGCGATATTGGCCGGTTTAAGTGCAACTTTTTGGATGCTAATCCACTCGACCATGGTAACCCTGGAACAAATATTTGAGCATTCAAAACCTACGTCCAGACATACAGGCTCACAGACTAACCCCATAACAGTAACACATTACTGGGCATGATTTTATTCAGTAAAGGCCCTGTATTACAGTTTTCTTTAAGGCTTGTGCCCACAAACTCACTCCATTACTATAACACTAATAGGGGCATGATCTTGGCCGGGTTAAGTGTGACTTCTCGTAGTCTTTCCCACTCAACAATGGCAACCCTGGAAGAAATATTCAAGCATTCAAAACTCACATCCAGACATACAGGCTCACAGACTAACCCCATAACAGTAACACATTACTGGGCATGATTTTATTCAGTAAAGGCCCTGTATTACAGTTTTCTTTAAGGCTTGGGCCCACAAACTCACTCCATTACTATAAAACATTAATGGGCATGATCTTGACAGGGTTAAGAGTGACTTCTCATAGGCTTTCCCACTCGACCATGGTAACCCTGGAAGAAATTTTTAAGCGCTCAAATCCTAAATCCAGACATCCAGGGGCTTCATCCAGGCTTTTCATCCAGGCGATATTGGCCGGTTTAAGTGCAACTTTTGGATGCTAATCCACTCGACCATGGTAACCCTGGAACAAATATTTGAGCATTCAAAACCTACGTCCAGATATCAAGGCTCTAGACTAACCCCATAACAGCAAGACATTACTGGGCATGATTTTATTCACTAAAGGCCCTGTATTACAGTTTTCTTCAAGGCCTGGGCCTACAAACTCACCCCAGTAGTATAACACTTTCAAGGGCATGATCTTTGTCGGGTTTATTTTATTCAGTAAAGGCCTGAGCCCACAGACTCACCCCATTACTATAACACTATTATGGGCTTGATCTTGGCCGGGTTAAGTGTGACTTCTCGTAGTCTTTCCCACTCAACAATGGCAACCCTGGAAGAAATATTCAAGCATTCAAAAACTACGTCCAGACATACAGGCTCACAGACTAACCCCATAACAGTAACACATTACTGGGCATGATTTTATTCAGTAAAGACCCTGTATTACAGTTTTCTTTAAGGCTTGGGCCCACAAACTCACTCCATTACTATAACACTAATAGGGGCATGATCTTGGCCGGGTTAAGTGTGACTTCTCGTAGTCTTTCCCACTCAACAATGGCAACCCTGGAAGAAATATTCAAGCATTCAAAACCTACATCCAGACATACAGGCTCACAGACTAACCCCATAACAGTAACACATTACTGGGCATGATTATATTCATTAAAGGCCCTGTATTACAGTTTTCTTTAAGGCTTGGGCCCACAAACTCACTCCATTACTAAAACACTAATAGGGGCATGATCTTGGCCGGGTTAAGTGTGACTTCTCGTAGGCTTTCCCACTCGACAATATTAACTCTGAAAGAAATTTTTAAGCGTTCAAAACCTAAGTCCAGACATCCAGGCGATATTGTCCGGTTTAAGTTCGACTTCTCGGACGCTAATCCACTCGACCATGGTAACCCTGTAACAAATGTTTGAGCGTTCAAAACCTACATCCAGGCGCTTCATCCAGTCGATATTGGCCGGTTTAAGTACGACCTCTCGGACGCTTATCCACTCGACCATGGTAACCCTGGAACAAATTTTTGATCATTCAAAACCTACTTCCAGACATCCAGGCTCACAGACTAATCCCATAACAGTAACACATTACTGGGCATGATTTTATTCAGTAAAGGCCTGGACCCACAAACTCACCCCAATACTACAACATTATTATGGGCATGATCTTGGCCGACTTAAGTGTGACTTCTCGTAGGCTTTCCCACTCGACCATGGTTACCCTGAAAGAAATTTTTAAACGTTCAAAATCTAAATCCAGACATCCAGGCTCGCAGACTAACCCCATAACAGTAACACATTACTGGGCATGATTTTATTCAGTAAAGGCCCTGTATTACAGTTTTCTTTAAGGCGTGGGCCCACAAACTCACCCCATTACTATAAACCTTTAAAGGGCATGATCTTGACAGGGTTAAGAGTGACTTCTCATAGGCTTTCCCACTCGACCATGGTAACCCTGGAAGAAATTTTTAAGCGTTGAAATCCTAAGTCCAGACATCCAGGGGCTTCATCCAGGCGCTTCATCCAGGCGATATTGGCCGGTTTAAGTGCAACTTTTTGGATGCTAATCCACTCGACCATGGTAACCCTGGAACAAATATTTGAGCATTCAAAACCTACGTCCAGATATCCAGGCTCTAGACTAACCCCATAACAGCAAGACATTACTGGGCATGATTTTATTCACTAAAGGCCCTGTATTA
This sequence comes from Puntigrus tetrazona, assembly GCF_018831695.1. Taxonomy (NCBI): domain Eukaryota; kingdom Metazoa; phylum Chordata; class Actinopteri; order Cypriniformes; family Cyprinidae; genus Puntigrus; species Puntigrus tetrazona. The sequence goes on from NW_025048625.1 coordinate 56,913, forward strand.
CAGTTTTCTTCAAGGCCTGGGCCCACAAACTCACCCCAGTACTATAACACTTTCAAGGGCATGATCTTTGTCGGGTTTATTTTATTCAGTAAAGGCCTGAGCCCACAGACTCAACCCATTACTACAACACTATTATGGGCATGATCTTGGTCGACTTAAGTGTGACTTCTCTTAGGCTTTCTTACTCGACCATGGTAACCCTGGAAGAAACTTTTAAGCATTCAAAACCTACGCCCAGACATCCAAGCACACAGACTAACCCCTTTAACAGTAACACATTACTGGGCATGATTTTATTCAGTAAAGGCCTGGGCCCACAGACTCACTCCATTACTATATCACTATTAGAGGCATGATCTTGGCGGGTTAAGTGTGACTTCTCTTAGGCTTTCCCACTCGACCATGGTAACCCTAGAAGAAGTTTTTAAGCATTCAAAACCTAAGTCCAGACATCCAGGGCTTCATCCAGGCGATATTGGCCGGATTAAGTGCGACTTCTCGGATGCTAATCCACTCGACCATGGTAACCCTAGAACAAATATTTGAGCATTCAAAACCTACGTCCAGACATCCAGGCTCACAGACTAACCCCATAACAGTAACACATTACTGGGCATGATTTTATTCAGTAAAGGCCTGGGCCCACAAACTCACCCCATTACTATAAAACTTTAAAGGGCATGATCTTGAAAGGGTTAAGAGTGACTTCTCATAGGCTTTCCCACTCTGACCATGGTAACCCTGGAAGAAATTTTTAAGCGCTCAAAACCTAAGTCCAGACATCCAGGGGCTTCATCCAGGCGCTTCATCCAGGCGATATTGGCCGGTTTAAGTGCAACTTTTTGGATGCTAATCCACTCGACCATGGTAACCCTGGAACAAATATTTGAGCATTCAAAACCTACGTCCAGATATCCAGGCTCTAGACTAACCCCATAACAGCAAGACATTACTGGGCATGATTTTATTCACTAAAGGCCCTGTATTAAAGTTTTCTTCAAGGCCTGGGCCCACAAACTCACCCCAGTACTATAACACTTTCAAGGGCATGATCTTTGTCGGGTTAATTTTATTCAGTAAAGGCCTGAGCCCACAGACTCACCCCATTACCACAACACTATTATGGGCATGATCTTGGTCGACTTAAGTGTGACTTCTCTTAGGCTTTCTTACTCGACCATGTTAACCCTGGAAGAAACTTTTAAGCATTAAAAACCTACGCCCAGACATCCAAGCACACAGACTAACCCCTTAACAGTAACATATTACTGGGCATGATTTTATTCAGTAAAGGCCTGGGCCCACAGACTCACTCCATTACTATATCACTATTAGAGGCATGATCTTGGCCGGGTTAAGTGTGACTTCTCTTAGGCTTTCCCACTCGACCATGGTAACCCTAGAAGAAGTTTTTAAGCATTCAAAACCTAAGTCCAGACATCCAGGGGCTTCATCCAGGCGATATTGGCCGGATTAAGTGCGACTTCTCGGATGCTAATCCACTCGACCATGGTAACCCTAGAACAAATATTTGAGCATTCAAAACCTACGTCCAGACATCCAGGCTCACAGACTAACCCCATAACAGTAACACATTACTGGGCATGATTTTATTCAGTAAAGGCCCTGTATTACAGTTTTCTTTAAGGCTTGGGCCCACAAACTCACTCGATTACTATAACACTATTAGAGGCATGATCTTGGCCGGGTTAAGTGTGACTTCTCGTAGGCTTTCCCACTCGACCATAATAACCCTGGAAGAAACTTTTAAACGTTCAAAACCTAAATCCAGACATCCAGGCTCACAAACAAACCCCATAACAGCAACACATTACTGGGCATGATTTTATTCAGTAAAGGCCTGGGCCCACAGATTCAACCCATTACTATTAAACTTTTATGGGCATGATCTTGACAGGGTTAAGAGTGACTTCTCGTAGGCTTTCCCACTCGACCATGGTAACCCTGGAAGAAATTTTTAAGCGTTCAAAACCTAAGTCCAGACATCCAGGCGATATTGTCCGGTTTAAGTGTGACTTCTCTGACGCTAATCCACTCGACCATATTAACCCTGGAAGAAACTTTTAAACGTTCAAAACCTACATCCAGACATCCAGGCTCACAGACTAATCCCTTAACAGTAACACATTACTGGGCATGATTTGATTCAGTAAAGGCCTGGACCCACAAACTCACCCCAATACTACAACATTATTATGGGCATGATCTTGGCTGACTTAAGTGTGACTTCTCGTAGGCTTTCCCACTCGACCATGGTTAACCTGGAAGAAATTTTTAAACGTTCAAAATCTAATTCCAGACATCCAGGCTCACAGACTAACCCCATAACAGTAACACATTACTGGGAATGATTTTATTCACTAAAGGCCCTGTACTACAGTTTTCTTTAAGGCCTGGACCCACAGACTCACCCCATTACTAAAACACTATTATGGGCATGATCTTGGCCGGTGTTGAGTGTTACTTCTCGTAGGCTTTCCTACTCAACCATGGTAACCCTGGAAGAAATTTTTAACATTTCAAAATCTAAACCCAGACATCCAGGCTCACAGACTAACCCCATAACAGTAACACATTACTGGGCATGATTTCCATTCACTAAAGGCCCTGTATTACAGTTTTCTTTAAGGCCTGGGCCCACAAACTCACCCCATTACTATAACACTTTTATGGGCATGATCTTGGCCGGGTTAAGTGTGACTTCTCGTAGGCTTTCTTACTCGACCATGGTAACCCTGGAACAAATGTTTGAGCGTTCAAAACCTACATCCAGGCGCTTCATCCAGTCGATATTGGCCGGTTTAAGTGTGACTTCTCGGACGCTTATCCACTCGACCATGGTAACCCTGGAACAAATTTTTGAGCATTCAAAACCTACGCCCAGACATCCAGGCTCACAGACTAATCCCATAACAGTAACACATTACTGGGCTTGATTTTATTCAGTAAAGGCCTGGACGCACAAACTCACCCCAATACTACAACATTATTATGGGCATGATCTTGGCCAACTTAAGTGTAAATTCTCGTAGGCTTTCCCACTCGACCATGGTTACCCTGGAAGAAATTTTGAAACGTTCAAAATCTAAATCCAGACATCCAGGCTCACAGACTAACCCCATAACAGTAACACATTAATGGGAATGATTTTATTCACTAAAGGCCCTGTACTACAGTTTTCTTTAAGGCCTGGACCCACAGACTCACCCCATTACTAAAACACTATTATGGGCATGATCTTGGCCGGTGTTGAGTGTTACTTCTCAGAGGCTTTCCCAATCGACTTACGGTAACCCTGGAAGAAATTTCTAACATTTCAAAACTAAGTCCAAATATCCAGGCTCAAGACTAACCCCATAAGAGCAATTCAATACTGGGCATGATTTTGTTCACTAAAGGCCCTGTATTACAGTTTTCTTTAAGGCCGGGTCCACAAACTCACCACATTACTATAACACTTTTATGGGCATGATCTTGGCCGGGTTAAGTGTGACTTCTCGTAGGCTTTCTTACTCGACCATGGTAACCCTGGAACAAATGTTTGAGCGTTCAAAACCTACATCCAGACATCCAGGCGCTTCATCCAGTCGCGTTATTGGCGGTTTAAGTGTGACTTCTCGGACGCTTATCCACTCGACCATGGTAACCCTGGAACAAATTTTTGAGCATTCAAAACCTACGTCCAGATATCCAGGCTCTAGACTAACCCCATAACAGCAAGACATTACTGGGCATGATTTTATTCACTAAAGGCCCTGTATTACAGTTTTCTTCAAGGCCTGGGCCCACAAACTCACCCCAGTAGTATAACACTTTCAAGGGCATGATCTTTGTCGGGTTTATTTTATTCAGTAAAGGCCTGAGCCCACAGACTCACCCCATTACTATAACACTAATAGGGCATGATCTTGGCCGGGTTATGTGACTTCTCGTAGGCTTTCCCACTCGACCATATTAACCCTGGAAGAAATTTTTAAGCTGTTCAAAACCTAAATCCAGACATCCAGGCTCACAGACAAACCCCATAACAGCAACACATTACTGGGCATGATTTTATTCAGTAAAGGCCCTGTGTTACAGTTTTCTTTAAGGCTTGGGCCCACAAACTCACTCCATTACTATAACACTAATAGGGGCATGATCTTGGCGGGTTATGTGACTTCTCGTAGGCTATCCCACTCGACCATGGTAACCTTGGAAGAAATTTTTAAGCGTTCAAAACCTAAATCCAGACATCCAGGCTCACAGACAAACCCCATAACAGTAACATATTACTGGGCATGGTTTTATTCAGTAAAGGCCCTGTATTACAGTTTTCTTTAAGGCCTGGGCCTGGCAAACTCACCCCATTACTATAAAACTTTAAAGGACATAATTTTGACAGGGTTAAGAGTGACTTCTCATAGGCTTTCCCACTGACCATGATAACCCTGGAAGAACTGTTTAAGCGTTCAAAACCTAAGTCCAGACATCCAGGCGATATTGGCCGGTTTAAGTGCAACTTTTGGATGCTAATCCACTCGACCATGGTAACCCTGGAACAAATATTTGAGCATTCAAAACCTACGTCCAGATATCCAGGCTCTAGACTAACCCCATAACAGCAAGACATTACTGGGCATGATTTTATTCACTAAAGGCCCTGTACTACAGTTTTCTTTAAGGCCTGGACCCACAGACTCACCCCATTACTAAAACACTGTTATGGGTATGATCTTGGCCGGTGTTGAGTGTTACTTCTCGTAGGCTTTCCCAGTCGACCATGGTAACCCTGGAAGAAATTTTTTGAGTATTCAAAACCCACGTCCCGACATCCAGTCTCACAGACTAATCCCATAACAGTAACACATTACTGGGCATGATTTTATTCAGTAAAGGCCTGGACCCACAAACTCACCCCAATACTACAACATTATTATGGGCATGATCTTGGCCGTCTTAAGTGTGACTTCTCGTAGGCTTTCCCACTCGACCATATTAACCCTGGAAGAAACTTTTAAACGTTCAAAACCTAAATCCAGACATCCAGGCTCACAAACAAACCCCATAACAGCAACACATGACTGGGCATGATTTTATTCAGTAAAGGCCTGGGCCTACAGATTCAACCCATTACTATTAAACTTTTATGGGCATGATCTTGACAGGGTTAAGAGTGACTTCGTAGGCTTTCCCACTCGACCATGGTAACCCTGGAAGAAATTTTTAAGCGTTCAAAACCTAAGTCCAGACATCCAGGCGATATTGTCCGGTTTAAGTGTGACTTCTCTGACGCTAATCCACTCGACCATATTAACCCTGGAAGAAACTTTTAAACGTTCAAAACCTACATCCAGACATCCAGGCTCACAGACTAATCCCTTAACAGTAACACATTACTGGGCATGATTTAATTCAGTAAAGCCTGGACCCACAAACTCACCCCAATACTACAACATTATTATGGGCATGATCTTGGCTGACTTAAGTGTGACTTCTCGTAGGCTTTCCCACTTTCGACCATGGTTAACCTGGAAGAAATTTTTAAACGTTCAAAATCTAATTCCAGACATCCAGGCTCACAGACTAACCCCATAACAGTAACACATTACTGGGAATGATTTTTATTCACTAAAGGCCCTGTACTACAGTTTTCTTTAAGGCCTGGACCCACAGACTCACCCCATTACTAAAACACTATTATGGGCATGATCTTGGCCGGTGTTGAGTGTTACTTCGTAGGCTTTCCTACTCATCCATGGTAACCCTGGAAGAAATTTTTAACATTTCAAAATCTAAACCCAGACATCCAGGCTCACAGACTAACCCCATAACAGTAACACATTACTGGGCATGATTTCATTCACTAAAGGCCCTGTATTACAGTTTTCTTTTAAGGCCTGGGCCCACAAACTCACCCCATTACTATAACACTTTTATGGGCATGATCTTGGCGGGTTAAGTGACTTGACTTCGTGAGGCTTTCTTACTCGACCATGGTAACCCTGGAACAAATGTTTGAGCGCTCAAAACCTACATCCAGTCGCTTCATCCAGTCGATATTGGCCGGTTTAAGTGTGACTTCTCGGACGCTTATCCACTCGACCATGGTAACCCTGGAACAAATTTTTGAGCATTCAAAACCTACGTCCAGACATCCAGGCTCACAGACTAATCCCATAACAGTAACACATTACTGGGCTTGATTTTATTCAGTAAAGGCCTGGACGCACAAACTCACCCCAATACTACAACATTATTATGGGCATGATCTTGGCCGACTTAAGTGTAAATTCTCGTAGGCTTTACCACTCGACCATGGTTACCCTGGAAGAAATTTTTAAACGTTCAAAATCTAAATCCAGACATCCAGGCTCACAGACTAACCCCATAACAGTAACACATTAATGGGAATGATTTTATTCACTAAAGGCCCTGTACTACAGTTTTCTTTAAGGCCTGGACCCACAGACTCACCCCATTACTAAAACACTATTATGGGCATGATCTTGGCCGGTGTTGAGTGTTACTGCTCGTAGGCTTTCCCAATCGACCACGGTAACCCTGGAAGAAATTTCTAACATTTCAAAAACTAAGTCCAAATATCCAGGCTCAAGACTAACCCCATAAGAGCAATTCAATACTGGGCATGATTTTGTTCACTAAAGGCCCTGTATTACAGTTTTCTTTAAGGCCGGGGTCCACAAACTCACCCCATTACTATAACACTTTTATGGGCATGATCTTGGCCGGGTTAAGTGTGACTTCTCGTAGGCTTTCTTACTCGACCATGGTAACCCTGGAACAAATGTTTGAGCGTTCAAAACCTACATCCAGACATCCAGGCGCTTCATCCAGTCGTTATTGGCGGTTTAAGTGTGACTTCTCGGACGCTTATCCACTCGACCATGGTAACCCTGGAAAAAAACTATTGAAGCATTCAAAACCTAAATCCAGACATCCAGGCGATATTGGCCGGTTTAAGTGTGACTTCTCAGACGCTAATCTACTTGACCATGGTAACCCTGGAAAAAAACTATTGAAGCATTCAAAACCTAAATCCAGACATCTAGACTCTCAGACTAACCCCTTAACAGTAACACATTACTGGGAATAATTTTATTCACTAAAGGCCCTGTATTACAGTTTTCTTTAAGGACTGGACCAACAGACTCAGCCCATTACGATAAAACTTTTATGGGAAAGATCTTGGCCGGGTTATGTGACTTCTCGTAGGCTTTCCCACTCGACCATGGTAACCCTGGAAGAAGTTTTTAAGCGTTAAAAACTTATTAAAAACTTATATCTAGACATCCAGGCTCACAGACTAACTCCATAACAGTAACACATTACTGGGCATGATTTTATTCAGTAAAGGCCTGGGCTCACAGATTCAACCCATTACTATAACACTTTTATAAGCATGATCTTGGCCGGCTTAAGTGTGACATCTCGTAGTCTTTCCCACTCAACCATGGTAACCCTGGAAGAAATTTTTAAGCGTTCAAAACCTAAGTCTAGACATGCAGGCGCTTCATCCAGGCGGTTTGGCGGTTTAAGTGCGACTTCTCGGACGCTAATCCACTCGACCATGGTAACCCTGGAACAAATATTTGAGCCTTCAAAACCTGCGTCCAGACATCCAAGCTCACAGACTAACCCCATAACACTAACACATTACTGGGCATGATTTTATTCAGTAAAGGCCCTGTATTACAGTTTTCTTTAAGGCATGGGCCCACAAACTCACCACATTACTAAAATACTTTTATGGGCATGATCTTGGCCGTGTTAAGCATGACGTCACGAAGGTTTTCCAACTCGACCATGCTAACCCTGCAAGAAATATTGAAGCATTTAAAACCTACATCCAGACATCCAGGCTCACAGACTAACCCAATAACAGTTACACATTACTGGGCACGATTTTATACAGTAAGAGCCTAGGCCCACAGACTCACCGCATTACTCTATCACTATTACGGGCGTGATCTTGGCCGTGTTAAGTGTGACTTCTTGTAGGCTTTCCCACTCAACCATGGTAACCCTTGAAGATATTTTTAAAATTTCAAAACCTACATCCAGACATCCAGGCTCACAGACTAACCCCAAAACAGTAACACATTACTGGGCATGATTTTATTCAGTAAAGGCCTGGACCCACAGACTCACCCCATTACTATAACACTATTATGGGAATGATCTCGGCCGGGTTAAGTGTGACTTCTCATAGGCTTTCCCACTCGACCATGGTAACCCTTGAAGAAATTTTTAAAATTTCAAAACCTACATCCAGACATCCAGGCTCACAGACTAACTCACAGACTAAACTCACCCCATTACTATAAAACTTTAAAGGGCATGGTCTTGACAGGGTTAAGAGTGACTTCTCATAGGCTTTCCCACTCGACCATGGTAATCCTGGAAGAAAATTTTAAGCGTTCAAAACCTAAGTCCAGACATCCAGGGGGCTTCATCCAGGCGATATTGGCCGGTTTAAGTGCGACTTCTCAGATGCTAATCCACTCTGACCATGGTAACCCTGGAACAAATATTTGAGCATTCAAAACCTACATCCAGACATCCAGGCTCACAGACTACCCCAAAACAGTAACACATTACTGGGCATAATTTTATTCACTAAAGGCCTGGGCCCAAAGATTCAACCCATTACTATAACACTTTTATAAGCATGATCTTGGCCGGTTTAAGTGTGATTTCTCGTAGTCTTTCCCACTCGATCATGGTAACCCTGGAAGAAATTTTTAACATTTCAAAAACTAAGTCCAGATTTCCAGGCTCAAGACTTACCCCATTAGAGCAATTCAATACTGGGCATGATTTTGTTCACTAAATGCCCTGTTTTACAGTTTTTTTTTAAGGCCTGGGCCCACAAACTCACCCCATTACTATAAAACTTTAAAGGGCATGATCTTGACAGGGTTAAGAGTGACTTCTCATAGGCTTTCCCACTCGACTATGGTAACCCTGGAACAAATATTTGAGCGTTCAAAACCTAAGACCAGACATCCAGGGGCTTCATCCAGGCGATATTGGCCGGTTAAAGTGCGACTTCTCGGATGCTAATCCACTCGACCATGGTAACCCTGGAACAAATATTTGAGCATTCAAAACCTACGTCCAGATATCCAGGCTCAAGACTAACCCCATAACAGCAAGACATTACTGGGAATGATTTTATTCACTAAAGGCCCTGTACTACTTTTTTTTTTTTTTTTAAGGCCTGGACCCACAGACGCACCCCATTACTAAAACACTATTATGAGCATGATCTTGGCCGGTGTTGAGTGTTACTTCTCGTAGGCTTTCCAACTCGACCATGGTAACCCTGGAACAAATATTTGAGCATTCAAATCCTACGTCCAGATATCCAGGCTCAAGACTAACCCCATAAGAGCAATTCAATACTGGGCATGATTTTGATCACTAAATGCCCTGTATTACAGTTTTCTTTAAGGCCTGGACCCACAAACTCACCACAACACTTTTATGGGCATGATCTTGGCCGGGTTAAGTGTGACTTCTCGTATGCTTTCTTACTCGACCATGGTAACCCTGGAACAAATGTTTCAGCGTTCAAAACCTACATCCAAACAACCAGGCGCTTCATCCAGTCGATATTGGCCGGTTTAAATGCGACTTCTCGGACGCTTATCCACTCGTCCATGGTAACCCTGGAACAAATTTTTGAGTATTCAAAACCTACGTCCCGACATCCAGGCTCACAGACTAATCCCATAACAGTAACACATTACTGGGCATGATTTTATTCAGTAAAGGCCTGGACCCACAAACTCACCCCAATACTACAACATTATTATGGGCATGATCTTGGCCGACTTAAGTGACTTCTCTCGTAGGCTTTCCCACTCGACCATGGTTACCCTGGAAGAAATTTTTAAGCGTTCAAAACCTAAATCCAGACATCCAGGGGCTTCAGCCAGCGATATTGGCGGTTTAAGTGCGACTTCACGGATGCTAATCCACTCGACCATGGTAACCCCTGGAACAAATATTTGAGCATTCAAAACCTACGTCCAGATATCCAGGCTCAAGACTAACCCCATAAGACCAATTCAATACTGGGAAAGATTTTGTTCACTAAATGCCCTGTATTACAGTTTTCTTTAATGCCTGGGCCCACAAACTCACCCCATTACTATAACACTTTTATGGGCATGATCTTTGCGGGTTAAGTGTGACTTCTAGAGGTTTTCTTACTCGACCATGGTAACCCTGGAACAAATGTTTGAGCGTGCAAAACCTACATCCAGACATCCAGGCGCTTCATCCAGGCGATATTGGCCGGTTTAAGTGCAACTCTTTAGATGCTAATCCACTCGACCATGGTAACCCTGGAACAAATATTTGAGCATTCAAAACCTACGCCTAGATATCCAGGCTCTAGACTAACCCCATAACAGCAAGACATTACTGGGCATGATTATATTCACTAAAGGCCCTGTATTACAGTTTTCTTTACGACCTGGGCCCACAAACTCACCCCATTACTATAAAATTTTAAAGGGCATGATCTTGACAGGGTTAAGAGTGACTTCTCATAGGCTTTCCCACTCGACCATGGTAACCCTGGAAGAAAATTTTAAGCATTCAAAACCTAAGTCCAGACATCCAGGCGCTTCATCCAGGCGCTTCATCCAGGTGATATTGGCCGGTTTAAGTGCGACTTCTCGGATGCTAATCCACTCCGACCATGGTAACCCTGGAACAAATATTTGAGCATTCAAAACCTACGCCCAGATATCCAGGCTCAAGACTAACCCCATGACAGCAAGACATTACTGGGAATGATTTTATTCACTATAGGCCCTGTACTACAGTTTTCTTTCAGGCCTGGACCTGACATACTCAGCCCATTACTAAAACACTATTATGGGCATGATCTTGGCTGGTGTTGAGTGTTACTTCTCGTAGGCTTTCCCATTTGACCATGGAAACCCTGGAAGAAATTTTTAACATTTCAAAAACTAAGTCCAGATATCCAGGCTCAAGACTATCCCCGTAAGAGCAATTCAATACTGGGCATGATTTTGTTCACTAAACGCCCTGTATTACAGTTTTCTTTAAGGCCTGGGCCCATAAACTCACCCCATTACTATAAAACTTTTAAGGGCATGATCTTGGCCGGGTTAAGTGTGACTTCTCGTAGGCTTTCTTACTCGACCATGGTAACCCTGGAACAAATGTTTGAGCCGCTCAAAACCTACATCCAGACATCCAGGCGCTTCATCCAGGCGATATTGGCCGGTTTAAGTGCAACTCTTTGGATGCTAATCCACTCGACCATGGTAACCCTGGAACAAATATTTGAGAATTCAAAACCTACGTCCAGATATCCAGGCTCTAGACTAACGCCGAAACAGCAAGACATTACTGGGCATGTTTTTATTCACTAAAGGCCCTGTATTACAGTTTTCTTCAAGGCCTGGGCCCACAAACTCACCCCAGTACTATAACACTTTCAAGGGCATGATCTTTGTCGGGTTTATTTTATTCAGTAAAGGCCCTAGCCCACAGACTTACCCCATTACTATAAAACTATTATGGGCATGATCTTGGCCGGTTTAAGTGTGACTTCTCGTAGTCTTTCCCACTCAACAATGGCAACCCTGGAAGAAATATTCAAGCATTCAAAACCTACGTCCAGACATACAGGCTCACAGACTAACCCCATAACAGTAACACATTACTGGGCATTATTTTATTCAGTAAAGGCCATGTATTACAGTTTTCCTTTAAGGCTTGGGCCCACAAACTCACTCCATTACTATAACACTAATAGGGGCATGATCTTGGCCGGGTTAAGTGTGACTTCTCGTAGGCTTTCCCACTCGACCATATTAACCCTGGAAGAAATTTTTAAACGTTCAAAACCTAAATCCAGACATCCAGGCTCACAGACAAACCCCATAACAGCAACACATTACTGGGCATGACTTTATTCAGTAAAGGCCTGGGCCCACAGATTCAACCCATTACTATTAAACTTTCATGGGCATGATCTTGACAGGGTTAAGAGTGACTTCTCGTAGGCTTTCCCACTCGACCATATTAACCCTGGAAGAAATATTGAAGCGTTCAAAACCTCAGTCCAGACATCCAGGCGCTGCATCCAGGTGACATTGGCCGGTTTAAGTGCGACTTCTCGGAAGCTAATCCACTCGACAATGGTAACCCTGGAAAAAATATTTGAACGTTCAAAACCTACGTCCAGACATCCAGGCTCACAGACTAACCCCATAACAATAACACATTACTGGGCATGATTTTATTCAGTAAAATCCCTGTATTACAGTTTTCTTTAAGGCATGGGCCCGCAAACTCACCCCATTACTATAATATTTTCATGGGCATGATCTTGGCCGGGTTAAGCGTGTCTTCTTGTAGGTTTTCCCTGTCAACTATGGTAACCCTGGAAGAAACTTTTAAGCATTCAAAACCTACGTCCAGACATCCAAGCACACAGACTAACCCCTTAACAGTAACACATTACTGGGCATGATTTTATTCAGTAAAGCCCTGGACCCACAAACTCACCCCAATACTACAACATTATTATGGGCATGATCTTGGCCGACTTAAATGTGACTTCTCGTAGGCTTTTCCACTCGACCATGGTTACCCAGGAAGAAATATTTAAACGTTCAAAATCTAAATCCAGACATCCAGGCTCACAGACTAACCCCATAACAGTAACACATTACTGGGCATGATTTTATTCAGTAAAGGCCCTGTATTACAGTTTTCTTTAAGGCCTGGGCCCACAAACTCACCCCATTACTATAAAACTTTAAAGGGCATGATCTTGACAGGGTTAAGAGTGACTTCCCATAGGCTTTCCCACTCGACCATGGTAACCCTGGAAGAAATATTGAAGCATTCAAAACCTAAATCCAGACATCCAGGCTCACAGACTAACCCCATAACAGTAACACTTTACTGGGCATGATTTTATTCAGTAAAGGCCTGGGCCCACAGACTCATTCCATTACTATAAAACTATTATGGGCATGATCTCAGCCGGGTTAAGTGTGACTTCTCATAGGCTTTCCCACTCGACCATGGTAACCCTTTCAAAAAATTTCAAAAACTAAGTCCAGATATCCAGGCTCAGGACTAACCCCATAACAGCAAGACATTACTGGGAATGATTTTATTCACTAAATGCCCTTTATTACAGCTTTCCTTAAAGCCTGGGCCCACAAACTTTATTCAGTAAAGGCCCTGTATTACAGTTTTTTTAAGGCTTGGGCCCACAAACTCACTCCATTACTATAACACTATTATGGGCATGATCTTGGTCGACTTAAGTGTGACTTCTCGTAGGCTTTCTTAGTCGACCATGGTAACCCTGGAAGAAACTTTTAGGCATTCAAAACCTACGTCCAGACATCCAGGCTCACAGACTAACCCAATAACAGTTACACATTACATGGCATGATTTTATTCAGTAAAGGCCTGGGCCCAAAGTTTCAACCCATTACTATAACACTTTCATGCACATGATCTTGGCCGGTTTAAGTGTGACTTCTCGTAGTCTTTCCCACTCAACAATGGTAACCCTGGAAGAAATATTCAAGTATTCAAAACCTATGTCCAGACATCCAGGCTCACAGACTAACCCCATAACAGTAACACATTACTGGGTATGATTTTATTCAGTAAAGGGCTGGGCCCAAAAGTTTCAACCCATTACTATAACACTTTCATGCACATGATCTTGGCCGGTTTAAGTGTGACTTCTCGTAGTCTTTCCCACTCAACAATGGTAACCCTGGAAGAAATATTCAAGTATTCAAAACCTATGTCCAGACATCCAGGCTCACAGACTAACCCCATAACAGTACCACATTACTGGGCATGATTTTATTCAGTAAAGGCCCTGTATTACAGTTTTCTTTAAAGCCTGGGCCCACAAACTCACCCCATTACTATGACACTTTTATGGGCGGTATCTTGGCCGGGTTAAGTGTGACTTCTCATAGGCTTTCTTATTTGACCATGGTAACCCTGGAACAAATGTTTGAGCGTTCAAAACCTACATCCAGACATCCAGGCGCTTCATCCAGTCGATATTGGCCGGTTTAAGTGCGACTTCTCGACGCTTATCCACTCGACCATGGTAACCCTGGAACAAATTTTTGAGCATTCAAAACCTAAATCCAGACATCCAGGCTCACAGACTAATCCCATAACAGTAACACATTACTGGGCATGATTTTATTCAGTAGAGGCCTGGACCCACAAACTCACCCCAATACTTCAACATTATTATGGGCATGATCTTGGCCGACTTAAGTGTGACTTCTCGTAGGCTTTCCCACTCGACCATTGTTACCCTGGAAGAAATTTTTAAACGTTCAAAATCTAAATCCAGACATCCAGGCTCACAGACTAACCCCATAACAGTACCACATTACTGGGCATGATTTTATTCAGTAAAGGCCCTGTATTACAGTTTTCTTTAAGGCCTGGGACCACAAACTCACCCCATTACTATAAAACTTTAAAAGGCATGGTCTTGACAGGGTTAAGAGTGACTTCTCATAGGCTTTCCCACTCGACCATGGTAACCCTGGAAGAAATTTTTGAGCGCTCAAAACCTAAGTCTAGACATCCAGGGCGCTCATCCAGGCGCTTCATCCAGGCGATATTGGTCGGGTTAAGTGTGACTTTTGGATGCTAATCCACTCGACCATGGTAACCCTGGAACAAATATTTGAGCATTTAAAACCTACGTCCAGATATCCAGGCCCAAGACTAACCCCATAACAGCAAGACATTACTGGGCATGATTTTATTCACTAAAGGCCCTGTATTACAGTTTTCTTCAAGACCTAGGCCTAAAAACTCACCCCAGTACTATGAAACTTTCAAGGGCATTATCTTTGTCGGGTTTATTTTATTCAGTAAAGGCCTGAGCCCACAGACTCACCCCATTACTATAACACTATTATGGGCATGATCTTGGCCGGTTTAAGTGTGACTTCTCGTAGTCTTTCCCACTCAACAATGGCAACCCTGGAAGAAATATTCAAGCATTCAAAACCTACGTCCAGACATACAGGCTCACAGACTAACCCCATAACAGTAACACATTACTGGGCATGATTTTATTCAGTAAAGGCCTGGGCCCACAGATTCAACCCATTACTATTAAACTTTTATGGGCATGATCTTGACAGGGTTAAGAGTAACTTCTCGTAGGCTTTCCCACTCGACCATGGTAACCATGGAAGAAATTTTTAAGCCGCTCAAAACCTAAGTCCAGACATCCAGGCGATATTGTCCGGTTTATGTGACTTCTCGACGCTAATCCACTCGACCATGGTAACCCTGTAACAAATGTTTGAGCGTTCAATACCTACATCCAGACATCCAGGCTCACAGACTAATCCCATAACAGTAAAACATTACTGGGCATGATTTTATTCAGTAAAGGCCTGGGCCCACAAACTCACCCCAATACTAAAACATTATTATGGGCATGATCTTGGCCGACTTAAGTGTGACTTCTCGTAGGCTTTCCCACTCGACCATGGTTACCCTGGAAGAAATTTTTAAACGTTCAAAATCTAAATCCAGACATCCAGGCTCACAGACTAACCCCATAACAGTAACACATTACTGGGCATGATTTTATTCAGTAAAGGCCCTGTATTACAGTTTTCTTTAAGACTTGGGCCCACAAACTCACTCCATTACTATAACACTAATAAGGGCATGATCTTGGCCGGGTTAAGTGTGACTTCTCATAGGTTTTCCCACTCAACCATATTAAACCTGGAAGAAATTTTTAAGCTGCTCAAAACCTAAATCCAGACATCCAGGCTCACAGACAAACCCCAGAACAGCAACACATTACTGAGCATGATTTTATTCAGTAAAGGCCTGGGCCCACAGATTCAACCCATTACTATTAAACTTTTATGGGCATGATCTTGACAGGGTTAAGAGTGACTTCTCAGTAGGCTTTCTTACTCGACCATGGTAACCCTGGAACAAATGTTTGAGCGTTCAAAACCTACATCCAGACATCCAGGCGCTTCATCCTGTCGATATTGGCCGGTTTAAGTGCGACTTCTCGGACGCTTATCCACTCGACCATAGTAACCCTGGAACAAATATTTGAGCATTCAAAACCTACGTCCAGATATCCAGGCTCTAGACTAACCCCATAACAGCAAGACATTACTGGGCATGATTTTATTCTCTAAAGGCCCTGTATTACAGTTTTCTTCAAGGCCTGGGCCCACAAACTCACCCCATTACTATGACACTTTCTTGGGCATGATCTTGGCGGGGTTAAGTGTGACTTCTCGTAGGTTTTCCCACTCGACCATGGTAACCCTGGAAGAAATATTGAAGCATTCAAAACCTAAATCCAGACATCCAGGCTCACAGACTAACCCAATAACAGTTACACATTACTGGCCATGATTTTATTCACTAAAGGCCTGGGCCCAAAGATTCAACCCATTACTATAACACTTTTATAAGCATGATCTTGGCCGGTTTAAGTGTGATTTCTCATAGTCTTTCCCACTCAACAATGGTAACCCTGGAAGAAATATTCAAGTATTCAAAACCTATGTCCAGACATCCAGGCTCACAGACTAACCCCATAACAGTAACACGTTACTGGGTATGATTTTATTCAGTAAAGGCCCGGGCCCAAAGTTTCAACCCATTACTATAACACTTTCATGCGCATGATCTTGGCCGGTTTAAATGTAAATTCTCGTAGTCTTTCCCACTCAACAATGGTAACCCTGGAAGAAATATTCAAGTATTCAAAACCTATGTCCAGACATCCAGGCTCACAGACTAACCCCATAACAGTAACACATTACTGGGCATGATTTTATTCAGTAAAGGCCCTGTATTACAGTTTTCTTTAAGGCCTGGGCCCACAAACTCACCCCATTACTATGACACTTTCTTGGGCATGATCTTGGCGGGGTTAAGTGTGACTTCTCGTAGGTTTTCCCACTCGACCATGGTAACCCTGGAAGAAATATTGAAGCATTCAAAACCTAAATCCAGACATCCAGGCTCACAGACTAACCCAATAACAGTTACACATTACTGGCCATGATTTTATTCACTAAAGGCCTGGGCCCAAAGATTCAACCCATTACTATAACACTTTTATAAGCATGATCTTGGCCGGTTTAAGTGTGATTTCTCGTAGTCTTTCCCACTCGACCATGGTAACCCTGGAAGAAATTTTTAACATTTCAAAAACAAAAAAAAAAGTCCAGATATCCAGGCTCAAGACTAACCCCATTAGAGCAATTCAATACTGGGCATGATTTTGTTCACTAAATGCCCTGTATTACAGATTTCTTTAAAGCCTGGGCCCACAAATTCACCCCAATACTACAACATTATTATGGATATGATCTTGGCTGGGTTAAGTGTGACTTCTCGTAGGCTTTCTTACTCGACCATGGTAACCCTGGAACAAATGTTTGAGCGTTCAAAACCTACATCCAGACATCCAGGCGCTTCATCCATTCGATATTGGCGGTTTAAGTGCGACTTCTCGGACGCTTATCCACTCGACCATGGTAACCCTGGAACAAATTTTTGAGCATTCAAAACCTACGTCCAGACATCCAGGCTCACAGACTAACCCCATAACAGTAACACATTACTGGGCATGATTTTATTCAGTAAAGGCCTGGACCCACAAACTCACCCCAATACTACAACATTATTATGGGCATGATCTTTTGCCGACTTAAGTGTGACTTCTCGTAGGCTTTCCCACTCGACCATGGTTACTCTGGAAACAATTTTTAAGCGTTCAAAATCTAAATCCAGACAACAGTAACACATTACTGGGCATGATTTTATTCAGTAAAGGCCCTGTATTACAGTTTTCTTTAAGGCCTGGGCCCACAAACTCACCCCATTACTATAAAACTTTAAAAGGCATGTTCTTGACAGGGTTAAGAGTGACTTCTCATAGGCTTTCCCACTGACCATGGTAACCCTGGAAGAAATTTTTAAACGTTCAAAATCTAATTCCAGACATCCAGGCTCACAGACTAACCCCATAACAGTAACACATTACTGGGAATGATTTTATTCACTAAAGGCCCTGTACTACAGTTTTCTTTAAGGCCTGGACCCACAGATACTTTACATTACTAAAAACACTATTATGGTGGGCATGATCTTGGCCGGTGTTAGAGTATTGACACTTCTGAGCTTCCTACTCAACCATGAAGTAACCCTGGAAGAAATTTTTAACATTTCAAAATCTAAACCCAGACATCAGGCTCACAGACTAACCCCATAACATGTTGCTCCCAGTTGCAGTTGAAGTCACTAAAGGCCTGTATTACAGATTTCTTTAAGGCCTGGGCCACAAGCTCACCCCATTACTATAACACTTTTATGGGCTGATCATAGCTAGTTAGTGTATTCTCATCAAACTTTCTTTCATTATAAGTAACCCTGCGAACAAATGTTTGGCGTTCAAACCTACATCAGGCGCTTCATCGTCGATATTGGCCGGTTTAAGTGTGACTTCACCGGGCGACATCCGCTGATACTGTTGCCTGGAACAAATTTTTGAGCATTCAAAACCTACGTCCAGGCCGTCGAGCTCACAGACTAATCATAACGTAACACATTACTGGAGGCGTTTCGATATGATAAAGGCCTGGTATACAAACTACTCACCCCAATACTACAACATTATTATGGGCATGATCTTGTGACGAAGTGTAAATTCTGCGTGAAGCTTTCCCCCTTTCGACCATGAATTTACCCTGGAAGGGTACTAGCGTTCAAAATCTAAATCCAGACATCAGGCTCTACAGACTAACCCCATAACAGTAACACATTAATGGGAATGATTTTATTCACTAAGGCCCTGTACTGGTTTCTTTAAGGCCTGGACCACAGACTCACCCCATTACTAAAACACTATTATGGGCATGATCTTGTGCGTTGTTGGGTGTTACTTCGTAGGCTTTCCCATTGTCGACCACAGGTAACCCTGGAAGAAATTTCTAACATTTCAAAAACCAGTCCATCATCCAGGCTCAAGACTAACCCCCACTTAAAACAGTGTCTGGCGCAATTTTTGTCTGCTAAGGCCTGTGCAGTTTCTTTAAGGCCGGGGTCCACAAGCTCACCCCCATTACTATAACACTTTTATGGGCAGTCTTGGCGGGTTAAGTGCTACTTTGTTTCATTGAGCTTTCTTGCACTCGACCATAGGTAACCTGAGCAATGTTTGGCGTTCAAAACCTACATCCAGACATCCAGCGCTTCATCCAGTCGTTATTGGCGGTTTAAATTAGTGACTTCTCGGGCGACATCACTAAATACCATGATAACCTGGGCGAAATTGCGAGCATTCAAAACCGTCGAATATCAAAACTCTGGAGCCTTATAACATACGGTGACCACCATTTGTGATTTTATTCACTAAGGCCTATATTCTGGCGTTTCTTCAAGGCCTGGGCCCACAAACTCTAGTAGTATACTTTCAAAGGGCATGATCTTTGTCGGGTTTATTTTTATTCAGTAAAGGCCTGAGCCACAGACTCACCCCATTACTATAACACTATTATGGGCATGATCTTGGCAGTTTAAGTGTGACTTCTCGTAGTCTTTCCCACTCTTTAACAATGGCAACCCTGGAAAAAATATCTTCAGCTTTATTCAAACTAAGTCAGGCATACAGGCTCACAGACTAACCCCATAACAGTAACACATTACTGGGCATGATTTTTATTCAGTAAAGGCCCTGTATTACAATAGTTCTCTTTGAGGCTTGGGCTGGCCTGAATCCATTACAACACTGTAGGGCATGATCTTGGCCGGGTTAAGTGTGTGTGACTTCTGCGTAGAGCTTTCCCACTCGACCATAATATTAACCCTGGAAAAATTTTTAGCGTTCAAAACCTAAATCCAGACATCAGGCTCACAGACGAAGCCCCATAACAGCAACACATTCCCCAGGGCAGTTTTGTTATTCAGTAAAGAAATACACCTTGTTGCAGTTTCTTTAAGGCTTGGGCCCACAAACTGCTCCATTACTATAACACTAATAGGGGCATGATCTGGCCGAGTTAAGTGTGACTTCGTGAAACACTTACTGTTATATAACCCTAGGGAAGAGATTTTTAAGCGTTCAAAACCTAAATCCAGACATCAGCCTATAGACAAACCCCATAACAGCAACACATTACTGGGCATGATTTTTATTCAGTAAAGGCCTGGGCCCACAGATTCAACCCCATTACTGTAAAAAGCTTTTATGGGCATGATCTGACAGGGTTAAGAGTGACTTCTCGTAGGCTATCACTGCGACCATGGTAACCTTGGAAAAAGAATTTTAAGCGTTCAAAACCTAAATCCCAATATCAGGCTCACAGACAAACCCCATAACAGTAACACATTACTGGGCATGATTTTTTATTCAGTAAGGCCTGGACCACAAACTCACCCCAATACACTACAACATTACTATGGGCATGATCTTGGCACGACTTAAGTGTGACTTCGTGGCTTTCACTCGACCATGTTTTACGGAAGAAATTTTTAATATTTAAATCTAAATCAGGCTCACAGACTAACCCCCATAGTAACACATTACTGGTGTGGTTTATTCAGTAAAGGCCCTGTATTACAGTTTTCTTTAAGGCCTGGGCCCACAAACTCACCCCCATTACTATAAAACTTTAAGGACATAATTTTGACGGGGTTAGAGTGACTTTCATGAGACTTTCCCGCTCCAATGTGGTACAACCTGGAGAAGAACTGTTTAAGCGTTCAAAACCTAAGTCAGACATCCACTACGATAATGCTTTGGTTTGAGTGCAACTTTTGGATGCTAATCCACTTTGCGACCATGGTAACCCTGGAACAAATGTTTGAGCATTCAAAACCTACGTCCAGATATCCAGGCTCAAGACTAACCCCATAACAGCAAGACATTACTGGGAATGATTTTATTCACTAAGGCCCTGTACTACAGTTTTCTTTAAGGGCCTGGACCCACAGACTCTTATTACTAAAACACTGTTATGGAAGGGCATGATCTTGTGACTTAAGTGTGTGACTTCTGTGAAGCTTTCCCACTCGACCATGGTTACCCCCTGGATGAAATTTTTAAACGTTCAAAATCTAAACCAGACATCCAGGCTCACAGACCCAACCCCATAACTGTAACACATTGCTGGGCTGGTTTTATTAGTGCGAGCCTGTATTACAGTTTCGCCTAGCCCTGGGCTACAACTCACCTTACCTGCTGCTAAAGGACCTTTTGATCTTGACGGGGTTAAGGTGACTTCTCATAGAGCTTTCCACTCATGCATGCGGTAACCCTGGAAGAAATTTTTAAGCGTTCGAAACCTGGTCGAACATCCAGGGCCTTCAAGCCAAGCGATATTGGCGGTTAAGTGCGACTTCACGGATCTTTAATCCCACTCGACCATGGTAACCCTGGGACAAATAGTTTTGAGCATTCAAAACCACGTCAGATATCCAGGCTCAAGACTAACCCCATAACAGCAAGACATTACTGAGCGCAGATCTGTTTATAATGCTGTATTACCAGTTTTCTTTAAGGCCTGGGCCTACTGGAAACTCACCCATTATATAACACTTTTATGGGCATGATCTTGGCGGGTTAAGTATTGTTGCTAACAAATGAGCTTTCTTACTCGACCACTAGTAACCCTGGAACAAATGTTTGGCGTTCAAAACCATCCAAACAGCCAGGCGCCATCCAGTGGAGTGGCGGTTTAAGTGCGATCTGGGGCGGCTTATCACTCGTTCGCGGTAACCCTGGAACCGAATTTTGAGTATTCAAAACCATTCCCCACTTCAGCTCCACGATTCAATCCTATATTGCCGACATTCACTAGGCATGTGATTTTATTCAGTAAAGGCCTGGACCACAGAAAGCTCACCCCAATACTACAACATTATTATGAGCATGATCTTGGCGACTTAGTGTGTGACTTCATTAGGCTTTCACTCAACCATGGTACCCTGGATGAAATTTTTAAGCGTTCTAAGAAAATCTGAAATCCAGACATCAGGCTCACAGACTAACCCCCATAACTGTAACACATTGCTGGGCATGAGTTTATTCAGTAAAGGCCCCTATATTTTAATGATTTTCTTCAAGGCCTGGGGCCCACAAACTCACCCCCATTACTATAACACTTTAAAGGGCATGATCTTGACAGGGTTAAGAGTGACTTCTCATAGGCTTTCCCACTCGACCATGGTAACCTGGAAGAATTTTTAAGCGTTCAAAACCTAAGTCAGACATCCAGGGGCTTCAATAAGCGATATTGGCGGTTTAAGTGCGACTTCAGGATGCTAATCCACTCGACCATAGTAACCCTGGAACAAATGTTTGAGCGTTCAAAACCCTACATGACCTCCAGGCGCTTCATCCAGGCGATATTGGCCGGTTTCGTTACAGCTCTTTCAGATACTAAATCCGCTCGACCATGGTAACCCTGGAACAAATATTTGAGCATTCAAAACCTACGTCCAGATATGCAGGCTCTAGACTAACCCCATGGCAGCAAGACTGTTCTGAGCATGATTTTATTCACTAAAAGGCCCTGTGTTACAGTTTCTTAGAGGCTGACCCCAAACTCCTTAGTGCACTCATAACACTTTCAGGAGGCATGATCTTGGCCGGTTTAAGTGTGACTTCTGTGCAATCTTCCCACTTAACTAGTAGCAGCCCTGGAAGAAATATTCAAGCATTCAAAACTCATTCAGACATACAGGCTCACAGACTAACCCCATAACAGTAACACATTACTGGGCATGATTTTTATTCAGTAAAGGCCATGTGTTACAGTTTTTCCTTAAGGCTTGGGGCCCACTAAACTCCTCCATTACTATAACTAATAGGGGCATGATCTTGTGGGTTAAGTGACTTCTGTGAAACTTTCCCACTCGACCATGGTTACCCTGGAAAAATTTTTAACGTTCAAAGTCAAATCAAACATCAAGGCTGCAGACTAACCCCATAACAGTAACACATTACTGGGCATGATTTTATTCAGTAAAACCTGTAATGCAACAGTTTTCTTTAAACCAGGCCTAAACTCACCCCATTACTAAAAAACTTTAAAGGTATAATCCATGGGGTTAAGTGACTTCTCTGAAGCTTTCCCACTCGACCATGGTAACCCTGGAAGAAATTTTTAGCGTTCAAAACCTAAGTCCAGACATCCAGGGGAGAAGCTGCATCCAGGCGCTTCATCCAGGCGATATTGGCCAGTTTAAGTGGGAACTACCAGGATGCTAATCCACTCGACCATGGTAACCCTGGAACAAATATTTGAACGTTCAAAACCTACGTCCAGACATCCAGGCTCACAGATAACCCCAGGACAATAACAAATTACTGGGCATGATTTCATTCAGTAAAGAGGCCACTGTATTATAGTTTCTTTTAAGGCAGGGCCTGACCTCACCCCATTACTATGACACTTTCTTGGGCATGATCTTGGCGGGTTAAGTGTGACTTCTGTCAGTTTTCCCGCACTCGACCATGGTAACCCTGGAAGAAATATTGAAGCATTCAAAGCAATAGAAATCAGACATCAGGCTCACAGAACTAACAATAACAGTTACACATTACTGGGCATGATTTTATTCACGCACTAAAGGCCTGGGCCCAAGGTTCAACCCATTACTATACCACTTTTATAAGCAGATCTTGCCAGTTTAAGTGTGCTTTCTCGTAGTCTTTCCCACTCGTGACATGGTAACCTTGGAAAAAATTTTTAACATTTCAAAAACTAGAATCAGTTGCCAGGCTCACAGGCTAACCTGCTGTAACATTACTGGGCATGATTTATTCAGTAAAGGAGGCCCTGTATTACAGTTTTCTTCAAACCTGGGCCCACAAACTCACCCCATTACTATAACACTTTAAAGGCATGATCTTGACAGGGGTTAAAGTGACTTCTCATAAAAGCTTTCCTCGACCATGGTAACCTGGAAGAAATTTTTAAGCGTTCAAAACCTAAGTCCAGACATCCAGGGGCTTCAGCCAGCGATATTAGCGGTTTAATGCGCGACTTCACGGATGCTAATCCACTCGACCATGTTAACCCTAGGACAAATATTTGAGCATTCAAAACCTACGTCCGAATATCAGGCTCAAGACTAACCCCCATAAAACAATTCAATACTGGGCATGATTTTGTTCACTAAATGCCACACTGTGTTACAGTTTCTTTAAGGCCTGGGCCACAAACTCACCCCATTACTACCAACACCACATGGGCATGATCTTGGGTTAAGTGTGACTTCGTAGGCTTTCTTTATGACCACTGATAGCACCAGAATAAATGTGACGTTCAAGAGCACTACATCCAGACGTCAGAAACTCTTCCGGGCAAATGTTAGTGGTTTAAAGTCTTGGATCTAATCATCTGTATGTGCTCTGGAACAAATATTTGAGCATTCAAACTCATTCCAGATATCAAATTAAGACTAACTTCATAACAGCAGAAAATTGCTGGGCATGTGATTTTATTCACTAAGGCCCTGTATTACAGTTTTCTTCAGACCACAGACCTTTAAACTCACCCCAGTACTATAAAACTTTCAAAGGGCATTATCTGTGGGTTTATTTTTTATTCAGTAGAGGCCTGAGCCAGAATCTCCCCAATACTATAGCACTATTATGGAGTTATGATCTTGGCGGTTTAAGTGCTGACTTCTCGTAGTCTTCCACTCAACAATATGGTAGCCCTGGAAAAATATTCAAGCATTCAAAACCTACGTCCAGATATCGGGAGCTCCAAGACTAACCCCATAACAGCAAGACATTACTGGGAACTGATTTTATTCACTAAAGGCCCTGTATTACAGTTTTCTTTAAGGCTTGACCCCTAAACTCACTCCATTACTATAACACTATTAGGGGCATGATACAGCAGGTTTAGTGTGTGACTTCTACATGAAACTTTCCCACTCAGCTATTAACCCTGGAAGAAATTTTAAGCATTCAGCAGCCTAAATCAGACATCAGGCTCACAGACTAACCCCCATAACAGCAACACATTACTGGGCATGATTTTTTATTCAGTAAGAGCTAGGCCCCACAAATTCCACCCATTGCTATAACACTTTTTTATAGCATGATCTTGGCAGGTTAAGTGTGACTTCTCGTGGCTTTCCCACTCGACCATGGTAACCCTGGGAAAATGTTGAAGCATTCGAAGCTAAATCAGACATCAGGCTCACAGACTAACCTGCAACAACACATTACTGGGGATGATTTTATTCAGTAAGGCCTGGAGCCCACAAATTCACTCCATTACTATAACACTATTAAGGGCATGATCTTGGCCGGGTTAAGTGTGATGACTTCGTGAGCTTTTACCACTCGACCTAACCCTGGAAAGAAATTGCAAAAGCGTTTCAGGCTTCTCACGTCCAGACATGCAGGCTCACAGATAACCATAACAGTAACGCACATTACTGGGCATGTTTTTTATTCCAAAAAACGCCTGTATTACAGTTTTCTTTAAGGCCTGGGCCACAAGCTCACCATTACTATAAAATTTTTATGGGCATGATCTTGCTAAGGGTTAAGCGTGTTCGTAGGCTTTCCCCTTTCTGTATAATGCTGGAAGAAAATTTTGTAAGCATTCAAAACCTAAATTAGGTATCCAGGCGATATTGGCCGGTTTAAGTGTGACTTCTCAGAGGCGCTAAAATCCACTTGACGCGGGTAACCACTGGAAAAAAACTATTGAAGCATTCAAAACCCTAATCAAACCATCCTGAACTCTCAGACTAACCCCTTAACAGTAACACATTGCTAGAATGTTATTCACTAAAGGCTGTATTACAGTTTTTCTTTAAGGACTGGACCAACAGACTCAGCCCATTACGATAAAACTTTTATGGGAAAGATCTTGCGGTTGGTGTGACTTCGTGAAGCTTTCCACCGACCATGGTAACCCTGGGAAAGGGTTTGCGTTCAAAACTGCTAAACATATCTGAACATCAGGCTCACGAATGCTCCATAACAGTAACACATTACTGCGGCGCGATTTTATTCAATGTGAGCCTGGGCTCACAGATTCAACCCATTACTATAACACTTTCGCTGATCTTGGCTGACAAATTACGATCTGTAATCACCACACTCCTTCTGGTAACCCTGGAAGAAATTTTTAAGCGTTCAAACTAGTCCCAGACATGCAGGCGCTTCATCCAAGCGGTTTGGCGGTTTAAGTCTGCGACTTCTCGGGCGTAATCCATATTTAAGTAACCTGATTCTCATCTTTGACGCTGTAAAGCCTGATCGATAAGCTCAATTAACTACCTTCACCAATCACGGCGTGATTTTTATTCGATAAGCCTGTATTACAGTTTTCTCTTTTAAGGCCTTGGGCCACAAACTCACCACATTTTAAAATACTTTTATGGGCAATGATCTTGTAGTGTTAAGCATGACGTCACGTGGGTTTCAACTTCGACCATGCTAACCACCAAGAAATATTGAAGCATTAAAACCTACATCCAGACATCAGGCTCTGAACTAACCCCATAACAGTTACACATTACTGGGCACGATTTTTTATACAGTAACAGCCTAGGCCACAGACTCACCGCATTACTCTATCACTAACCACGAAGCGTGATCTTGGCGTAACAAGTAAACTTCTTGTGACTTTCTTACTTTCGACCATGGTTACCCTGGAAGAAACTTTTAGCGTTTAAAACCTACATCCAGACATCCAGGCTCACAGACTAACCCCAAAACAGTAACACATTACTGAACAATTTGCTAGTAAAGGCCTGGGCCACAGACTCACCCCCATTATAACACTATTATGCGGCGCGTCTTGGCCGGGTTAAGTGTGACTTCTCATAGCAGGCTTTCCCACTCAACCATGGTAACGCCAGAATCGCTACAAAATTTCAGCCATCTCAAACCATCCAGGCTCACAGACTAACCCCAAAACAGTAACACATTACTGAAGCGCGTTTATTCAAGTAAGGCCTGGACCCTACAGACTCACCCCATTACTATAACACTATTATGGGAATGATCTCGGCGGGTTAAGTGTGACTTCTCATAGGCTTTCCCGCACTCGACCATGGTAACCCTTGAAGAAATTTTTAAAATTTCAAAACCATCAGGCATCGGGCTCACAATTTAACTCCTGAATATAACTCACAGTACTATAAAACTTTGAGGCATGGTCTTGACGGGGTTAAGTAGCCTCACCGACTTTCCTCGACCACGCCCATGGTAATCCTGGAAAAATTTACAGCATTTCAAAACCTAAGTCCAGACATCCAGGGGCTTCATCCAGCGATGTCGGCCGGTTTAAGTGCGACTTCTCAGATGCTAATCCCACTTTCGACCATAGTAACCCTGGAACAAATATTTGAGCATTGAAGCATCCAACGAGCTCTTTCACAGACTACCCCAAAGCAGTAACACATTACTGGGCATAATTTTTTTATTACTTTAAGGCCTGGGCCCAAAGATTCAACCCATTACTATAACACTTTTATAAGCATGATCTTGGCAGTTTAAGTGTGATTTCTCGTAGTCTTTCCTTTCGACCATGGTAACCCTGGAAGAAATTTTTTAACATTTCAAAAACTAAGTCACTTCCAGGCTCAAGACTTGCATTAGAGCAATTCAATACAGGCATGATTTTTGTTCACTAAACCTATTTTAGTTTACTGACCTGGGCCTAACTCTTATTCACTACAAACTTTCAAAAGACATGATCTTCTTGTGGGGTTAGAGTGACTTCTCATAGGCTTTCCCACTCGACTATGGTAACCTAGACAAATATTTGAGCGTTCAAATCTAAGTCCAGACATCCAGGGGCTTCATCAAGCGATATTGGCCGGTTTAAAGTCTGACTTCTCGGATGTAATCCACTCGACCATGTGAAGTAACCCTGGGTCAAATATTTGAGCATTCAAAACCTACGTCCAGATATCAGGCTCAAGACTAACCCCATAACAAGACATTGCAGAATGATTTTATTCACTAAAGACCCTGTACTACTTTTTTTTAAAGGCCTGGACCACAGACGCACCCCATTACTAAAATACTATTATAGACTTTGATCTTAAAACGGTGTTGAGTCTTACTTCGTAGGCTTTCCAACTCGACCATGACGCCTGCGAGCTAAATATTTGGCATTTTCAAATCCTACGTCGAATATCCGGGCTCAAGACTAACCCCCATAAAGCAATTCAATACTGGGCATGATTTTTGATGCTAAATGCTATTACAGTTTTCTTAAAGCTGGACCCACAAACTCACCCCATTACTACAACACTTTTATGGGCATGATCTTGGCGGTTAAGTGTGACTTCTGCGTGTCTTTCTTGCTCGACCATAGTAACCCTGGAACAAATGTTTCAGCGTTCAAAACCTCATCCAAGCAACCAGGCGCTTCATCCAGTGATATTGGCCGGTTTCATCGACTTCTCGGACGCTTATCCACTCAGTCCATGGTAACCCTGGAACAAATTTTTTGAGTATTCAAAACCTACGTCCCGACATCCAGGCTCTGAATAATCCCATAACAGTAACACATTACTGGGCATGATTTTATTCAGTAAAGGCCTGGGCCCACAAACTCACCCCAATACTACAACATTATTATGGGCATGATCTTGGCAGGCTCCATGTGACTTCGTGAAGCTTTCCCACTCGACCATAGTTACCCTGGAAGAAATTTTTAGCGTTCAAAACCTAAATCAGACATCCAGGGCTTCAGCCATGGTAGCGGCCGGTTTTAAATAGACTTCACTGGATGCTAATCCGCTCACGACCATGGTAACCTGGAACAAATATTTGAGCATTCAAGAGCCTACGTCCAGATATCCAGGCTCAAGACCCAACCCCATAAGACCAATTCAATACTGAAGACTGATTTTGTTCACTAAATGCCCTGTATTACAGTTTTCTTTAATGCCTGGTACAAACTCTTTATTACTACTGTACGCTTACTTTTATGGGCATGATCTTTTGAGGTGCTCAAGTCAGTGACTTCTCGTAAGTTTTCTTACTCATTTTCGGTAACCCTGGAACAAATGTTTGGGCGTGCAAAACCTACATCAGACATCAGGCTGTACTTCATCCAGGCGATATTGGCGGTTAAGTGCAACTCTTTAAATGCTAATCCACTCGACCATGGTAACCCTGGAAGAGAAAATTTTAAGCATTCAAACCCTGGTCGAACATCCAGGCGCTACATCCAGGCGCTTCATCCAGGTAATGTCGGCGGTTTAAGTGCGACTTCTGGGATGCTAATCCGCACGACCACCTGTACCTAGACAAATATTGGTGATTCAAAACCTCGTCCAGATGTCAGGCTCAAGACTAACCCCCATGACAGCAAGACATTACTGGGAATGATTTTATTCACTATGAGCCCTGTACTACAGTTTTCTTTCAGGCCTGGACCACATACTCAGCCATTACTAAAACACTATTATGGTGCTAGTCATAGTGTTGAGTGTTACTTCGTGAAGCTTTCCCATTTGACCATGGAAACCCTGGAAGAAATTTTTAACATTTTCCAAAACTAAGTCCAGATATCAGGCTCAGAGACTATCCCGTAGAGCAATTCAATACTGGGCATGATTTTGTTCACTAAATGCCACTGTATTACAGTTTTCTTTAGGCCTGGGCCATAAACTCCCCCATTACTAAAACTTTTAAAGGCATGATCTTGCGGGTTAAGTGTGAAAAACGCGCTACTAGCGACTTTCTTGCTCGACCATGGTAACCCTGGAACAATGTTTGAAGCGTTCAAACCTACATCAGACATGAAGTAGCTTCATCCAGTCTTGGCGATTGATAACTCTTTGATATATCCCTGACCATGTTAACCTGGAACAAATATTTGAGAATTCAAAGCACGTCCAGATATCCGGAGAAACCTGGACTAAACGCCCGAAACAACAAGACATTACTGGGCATGTTTTATTCACTAAAGCCCTGTATTACAGTTTTTGTAAGGCCTACAGACACAGCTCACACAAAGTACTATAACACTTTCAAGGGCACTGATCTTTGTCGGGTTTATTTTTATTCAGTAAAGGCCTAGCCCACACAGACTTTTACCTTACTACCACTTCTGGCCTTGCAGTCTTGCTTTGTTTAGAAAAAACTGACTTCTGTAGTCTTTCACTCCAGCAATAGCAACCCTGGAAGAAATATTCAAACATTCAAAACCTACGTCCCAGACATGGGCTCACAGACTAACCCCATAACAGTAACACATTACACAGGCATTTATTTTATTCAGTAAAGGCCCTGTATTACAGTTTTCTTTAAGGCTTGGGCCTAAACTCACTCCATTACTATAACACTATTGGGGCATGATCTTGGCGGGTTAGTGTGCTTTCTCGTAAACACCCTCGTAAGTAACCCTGGAAGAAATTTTTAAACATTCCAGCTAAATCCAGACATCCAGGCTCACAGGCAAGCTTATAACAGCAACACATTACTGTAGGCATGACTTTTATTCAGTAAGGCCTGGGCTAGATTCAACCATTGCTATTAAACATGGGCATGATCTTCGACAGGGTTAAGAGTGACTTCTGCGTGAAGCTTTCACTCGACCATATTGCTTCCTGACATGTTAGGCGTTCAAAACCTCAGTCAGACATCAGGCGCTGCATCCAGTGGCGTGGCGCGGTTTAAGTGTAGAACTATAGGAAGCTAATCCACTGGAAACAATGGTAACCTGACAATGTTGGAGAAGCGTTCAAACTACAAATCCAGACATCCAGGCTCACAGACCTTTATAACTCAATAACACACATTACTAAACTGCAATTTGTAGTAAGCTCCCACCTATTACAGTTTTCTTTAAGGCATGGGCCACAAACTCACCCCATTACTATAATATTTTCATGGGCATGATCTTGGCCGGGTTAAGCGTGTCTTCTTGTGAGTTTCCCTGTCAGCTAACCCTGGAAGAGCTTTTAAGCATTCAACCTACGTCCAGACATCCAAGCACACAGACTAACCCCTTAACAGTAACGTACTGGCTACGATTTCTGCTAGAAGGCTAAAGCCCTGGACACAAACTCACCCCAATACTACAACATTATTATGGGCGCAGTCTTGTGACTTTAAATGTGACTTCGTGAGCTTTTCCTCAAACCACGGTTACCCAGGAAAATATTTGAAAACGTTAAAATCTCACAGTCAAATGTGAACTCACAGACTAACCCCATAACAGTAACACATTACTGGGCATGATTTTGTTATTAAAAGGCCTGTATTACAGTTTTCTTTCAAACTGGGCCTAAACTGTACTACTAAAACTTTAAAGGGCATGATCTTGACAGGGTTAAGAGTGACTTCCCATAGGCTTACCTCGACATGGCGCTGGGCTGACATTCAAAACCTAAATCCAGCATCAGGCTCCCTAGAGACTAACCCCATAACAGTAACACTTTGCTGACATGATTTATTAAGTGAGCCTGGGCCACAGACTCATTCCATTACTATAAAACTATTATGGGCATGATCTCCAGCCGGGTTAAGTGTGACTTCTCACTTAGGCTTTCCCACTCGACCATGGTAACCCTTTCAAAAAATTTCAAAACCCCAAGTCCAGATATCAGGCTCTCAGGACTAACCCCATAACAGCAAGACATTACTGGGAATGATTTTATATTCACTAAATGCCCTTTATTACAGCTTTCCTTAAAGCCTGGGCCCACAAACTTTATTCAGTAAAGGCCCTGTATTACAGTTTTCTTTAAGGCTTGGGCCCACAAACTCACTCCATTACTATAACACTATTATGGGCATGATCTTGGTCGACTTAAGTGTAACTTCTCTGTAGGCTTTCTTAGTCGACCATGGTAACCCTGGAAGAAACTTTTAGGCATTCAAAACCTACGCCCAGACATCCAAGCACACAGACTAACCCCTTAACAGTAACACATTGCTGGGCATGATTTTATTCAGTAAAGGCCTGGGCCCACAGACTCACTCCATTACTATATCACTATTAGGGGCATGTTCTTGGGCAGGTTAAGTGTGACTTCTCAGTAGGCTTTCCCACTCGACCATGGTAACCCTAGAAGAAGTTTTAAGCATTCAAAACCTAGGTCCAGACAACCAGGCGATATTGGCCGTTTAAGTAAGACTTCTCGGACGCTAATCCACTCTGACCTTGGTAACCCTGGAACAAATATTTGAACGTTCAAAACCTACGTCCAGACATCCAGGCTCACAGACTAACCCCAGAACAATAACACATTACTGGGCATGATTTCATTCAGTAAAGGCCCTGTATTACAGTTTTTCTTTAAGGCATGGGCCCACAAACTCACCCCTTTACTATGACACTTTCTTGGGCATGATCTTGGCGGGTTAAGTGTGACTTCGTAGGTTTTCAAACTCGACCATGGTAATCCTGGAAGAAATATTGAAGCATTCAAAACCCTAAATCCAGACATCCAGGCTCACAGACTAACTCAATAACAGTTACACATTACTGGGCATGATTTTATTCAGTAAAGGCCTGGGCCCAAAGTTTCAACCCATTACTATAACACTTTCATGCACAGGATCTTGGCCTGTTTAAGTGTGACTTCTCGTAGTCTTTCCCACTCAACAATGGTAACCCTGGAAGAAATATTCAAGTATTCAAAACTCCATGTCCAGACATCCAGGCTCACAGACTAACCCCTTAACAGTAACAACATTACTGGGCATGATTTTATTCAGTAAAGGCCCTGTATTACATTTTTCTTAAGGCCTGGGCCACAAACTCACCCCATTACTATAAAACTTTAAAGGGCATGATCTTGACAGGAGTTAAGAGTGATTTTCATAGGCTTTCCCCACTCAACAATGGTAACCCTGGAAGAAATTTTTAAACATTCAAAACCGAACTCCAGACATCCAGTGGCTTCATCATCATAGGCGCTTCATCCAGGCGATATTGGCCGGTTTAAGTGCAACTTTTTTGGATGCTAATCCACTCGACCATGGTAACCCTGGAACAAATATTTGAGCATTCAAACCTACGTCCAGATATCCAGGCTCTAGACTAACCCCTATAACAGCAAGACATTACTGGGCATGTTTTTATTCACTAAAGGCCCTGTATTACAGTTTTCTTCAAGGCCTGGGTACACAAACTCACCCCAGTACTATAACACTTTCAAGGGCATGATCTTTGTCGGCTTTATTTTTATTCAGTAAGGCCTGAGCCCACAGACTCACCCCATTACTATAACACTATTATGGGCATGATCTTGGGCGGTTTAAGTGTGACTTCTCGTAGTCTTTCCCACTCAACAATGGCAACCCTGGAAGGAATATTCAAGCATTCAAAACCTACGACCAGACATACAGGCTCACAGACTAACCCCATTACTATAATACTTTTATGGGCATGATCTTGGCCGTGTTAAGCGTGACATCACGTAGGTTTTCCAACTCAACCATGGTAACCCTGGAAGAACTATTGAAGCATTTAAAACCTAAATCCAGACATCCAGGCTCACAGACTAACCCCATAACAGTTACACATTACTGGGCACGATTTTATACAGCAAGGGCCTAGGCCCACAGACTCACCGCATTACTCTATCAATATTACGGGCATGATCTTGGCCGTGTTAAGTGTGACTTCTTGTAGGCTTTCTTACTCACCATGGTAACCCTGGAAGAAAACATTTAAGCGTTCAAAACCTACATCCAGACATCCAGGCTCACAGACTAACCCCAAAAAAAGTAACACACATTACTGGGCATGATTTTATTCAGTAAAGGCCTGGGCCTACAAACTCACCCCATTACTATATCACTATAAGAGGCATGTTCTTGGCCAGGTTAAGTGTGACTTCTCGTGGCTTTTTACTCCCGACCATGGTAACCCTGGAAGAAGTTTTTAAGCATTCAAAACCTAAGTCCAGACATCCAGGCGATATTGGCGGTTTAAGTTAGACTTCTCGGACGCTAATCCATTCGACCTTGGTAACCCTGGAACAAATATTTGAACGCTCAAAACCTACGTCCAGACATCCAGGCTCACAGACTAACCCCAGAAAAATGACACATTACTGGGCATGATTTCATTCAGTAAAGGCCCTTTATTATAGTTTTCTTTAAGGCATGGGCCCACAAACTCACCCCATTACTATGACACTTTCTTGGGCATGATCTTGGCGGGTTAAGTGTGACTTCGTAGGTTTTCCCACTCGACCATGGTAACCCTGGAAGAAATTTTTAAGCTGTTCAAAACCTAAGTCCAGACATCCAGGGGCTTCATCCAGGCGCTTCATCCAGGCGATATTGGCGGTTTAAGTGCGCGACTCTCGGACGCTTATCCACTCGACCATGGTAACCCTGGAACAAATTTTTGAGCATTCAGAACCTACGTCCAGACATCCAGGCTCACAGACTAATCCCATAACAGTAACACATTAATGGGCATGATTTTATTCAGTAAAAGCCTGGATCCACAAACTCACCCCAATACTACAACATTCTTACAGGCATGATCTTGGCGACTTAAGTGTGACTTCTCGTCATCGCTTTCCCACTCGACCATGGTTACCCTGGAAGAAATTTTTAAACGTTCAAAATCTAAATCCAGACATCCAGGCTCACAGACTAACCCCATAACAGTAACACGTTACTGGGCATGATTTTATTCAGTAAAGGCCCTGTATTACAGTTTTCTTTAAGGCCTGGGCCACAAACTCACCCCATTACTATAACACTATTATGGTCATGATCTTGGCCGGTTTAAGTGTGACTTCTCGTAGTCTTTCCCACTCAACAATGGCAACCCTGGAAGAAATATTCAAGCATTCAAAACCTACGTCCAGACATACAGGCTCACAGACTAACCCCCATAACAGTAACACATTCAAGGGCATGATTTTATTCAGTAAAGGCCCTGTATTACAGTTTTCTTTAAGGCTTGGGCCCACAAACTCACTCTATTACTATAACACTATTAGGGGCATGATCTTGGCAGCTTTAAGTGTGACTTCTCGTAGTCTTTCCCACTCAACAATGGCAACCCTGGAAGAATTATTCAAGCATTCAAAACCTACGTCCAGACATACAGGCTCACAGACGAACCCCATAACTGCAACACATTACTGGGCATGATTTTATTCAGTAAAGGCCTGGGCCCACAGTTTCAACCCATTACTATTAAACTTTTATGGGCATGATCTTGACAGGGTTAAGAGTGACTTCTCGTTAGGCTTCCCCACTCGAACACGGTAACCCTGGAAGAAATTTTTAAAGCGTCAAAATCTCAGTCCAGACATCCAGGCGCATCATCCAGGCGACATTGGCGGTTTAAGTCATGACTTCTCGGAAGCTAATCCACTCGACCATGGTAACCCTGGAAAAAATATTTGAACGTTCAAAACCTACGTCCAGACATCCAGGCTCACAGACTAACCCCATAACAATAACACATTACTGGGCATGATTTTATTCAGTAAAATCCCTGTATTACAGTTTTCTTTGAGGCATAGGCCCACAAACTCACCACATTACTATAATATTTTCATGGGCATGATCTTGGCCGGGTTAAGCGTGACTTCTTGTAGGTTTTCCCACTCGACCATGGTAACCCTGGAAGAAATATTGAAGCATTCAAAACCTAAATCCAGACATCCAGGCTCACAGACTAACCCCATAACAGTAAAGCTTTACTGGGCATGATTTTATTCAGTAAAGGCCCGGGCCCACAGACTCACCCCATTACTATAACACTATTATGGGAATGAGCTTGGTCGATTTAAGTGTGACTTCTCGTAGGCTTTCTTACTCGACCATGGTAACCCTGGAAGAAACTTTTAGGCATTCAAAACCTACATCCAGACATCCAGGCTCACAGACTAACCCCAAAAAAGTAACACATTACTGGGCATGATTTTATTCAGTAAAGGTGTGGGCCCACAGACTCACCCCATTACTATATCACTATTAGGGGCATGATCTTGGCCGGGTTAAGTGTGACTTCTCGTAGGCTTTCCCACTCGACCCTATTAACCCTGGAAGAAATTTTTAAGCGTCCAAAACTTACGTCCAGACATGCAGGCTCACAGACTAACCCCATAACAGTAACACATTACTGGGCATGTTTTTATTCAATAAAGGCCCTGTATTACAGTTTTCTTTCAGGCCTGGGCCCACAAACTCACACCATTACTATGACACTATTATGGGCATGATCTTGGCCGGGTTAAGTGTGACTTCTCGTAGGCTTTCCCACTCGACCATGGTAACCCTGGAACAAATGTTTTAGCTTTCAAAACCTACGTCCAGACATCCAGGCTCAGAGATTAACCCCATAACAGCTACACATTACTGCGTATGACTTTATTCAGTAAAGGCCTGGGCCAACAGACTCACCGTGTTACTATAAAACTTTTATAGTAATGATCTTGGCCGGGTTAAGTGTGACTTCTCGTAGGCTTTCCCACTCGACCATGGTAACCCTGGAAGAAATATTGAAGCATTCAAAACCTAAATCCAGACATCCAGGCTCACAGACTAACCCCATAACAGTAACAAATTACTGAGCATGATTTCATTCAGTAAAGGCCTGGGCCACAGACTCACCCCATTACTATAACGGGCGTGATCTTGGCCGGGTTAAGTGTGACTTCTCGTAGGCTTTCCCACTTAACAATGGTAACCCTGGAAGAATTATTCAAGCATTCAAAACCTTTGTCCAGACATCCAGGCTCACAGACTAACCCCATAACAGTAACACATTACTTGGTCATGATTTTATTCAGTAAAGGCCCTGTATTACAGTTTTCTTTAAGGCCTGGGCCCACAAACTCACCCCATTACTATAACACTTTTATGGGCATGATCTTGGCGGGTTAAGTCTGACTTCTCGTGAGGCATTCCCATTTAACCATGGTAACCCTGGAAGAAATTTTTAAGCTTTCAAAAATTTATTTCCAGACATCCAGACTCAAAGACTAACTCGATAACAGCAACACATTACTGGGCATGACTTTATTCAGTTAAGACCTGGGCCCACAGACTCACTCCATTACTATAACACGATTATTGGAATTATCTTGGCCGGGTTAAGTCTGACTTCTCGTAGGCTTTCCCACTCGACCATAGTAACCCAGTAAGAACAGACATTCAGGCACTTCATCCAGACGATATTGGCCAGTTTAAATGCGACTTCTTGGGCGCTTTTCCACTTTCGACCATGGTAACCCTGGAACAAATATTTGGCGTTCAAAACTTACGCCCAGACATCCAGGCTCACAGACTAACCCCATAACAGCTACACATTACTGCGTATGACTTTATTCAGTAAAGGCCTGGGCCCAGAAACTCATCCCATTACTACAGCATTTTTATGAGCATGATCTTGGCCGTGTTTAGTGTGACTTCTCATAGGCTTTCCCACTCGACCATGGTAACCTTGGAAGAAACTTTTAAGCATTCAAAACCTACGTCCAGACATCCAGCCTCACAGACTAATCCTATAACATTAACAAACTACTGGGCATGATTTAATTCACTTAAGGCCCTGTATTACAGCTTTCTTTAAGGCCTAGACCCACAGACTAACCCCATTACTACAACACTTTTATGGACATGATCTTGGCCGGGTTAAGTGTGACTTCTAGTAGGCTTTCCGACTCGACCATGGTAACCCTGAACAAAATTTTTAAGAGTTCAAAACCTAAGTCCAGACACCTAGGCACTTCATCCAGGCGATATTGGCCGTTTTAAGTGCGACTTCTCGGACGCTAATCCACTCGACCATGGTAACCCTGGAACAAATATTTGAGCGTTCAAAACCTACGTCCAGACATCCAGCCTCACAGACTAATCCTATAAAAAGTAACACAATACTGGGCATGACTTTATTCAGTAAAGGCCTGGGCCACAAACTCACCCCCATTACTATAACAATTTTATGGGCATGATCTTTGCCGGGTTAAGTGTGACTTCTCGTAGGCTTTCCCACTCGACCATAGTAACCCTGGAAGAAATTTTTAAGCGTTCAAAACCTACATCCAGACATCCAGGCTCACAGACTAACCCCATTACAGTAACACATTACTGGGCATGTTTTTTTTCAGTAAAGGCCTGGGCCCACAGATTCAACCCATTACTATAACACTTTTAAAGGGCATGATCTTGGCCTTCTTAACTATGACTTCTTGTAGGCTTTCCCACTCGACCATGGTAACCCTGGAATAAATATTTAAGCATTTAAACATTTTTAAGCGTTCAAAAGCTAAGTCCAGACATCCAGGCGCTTCATCCAGGCGATATTGGCGGTTTAAGTCGCGACTTCTCGGACGCTAATCCACTCGACCATGGTAACCCTGGAACAAATATTTGAGCGTTCAAAACCTGCGTCCAGACATTCAGGCTCACAGACTAACCCCATAACAGCAACACATTACTGGGCATGATTTTATTCAGTAAAAGCCTGGGCCCACAGATTCAACCCATTACTATAAAACTTTTATGAGCATGATCTTGACAGGGTTAAGAGTGACTTCTCGTAGGCTTTCCCACTCGACCATGGTAACCCTGGAAGAAATTTTTAAGCGTTCAAAACCTAAGTCCAGACATCCAGGCGATACTGTCCGGTTTAAGTGCGACTTCTCGGACGCTAATCCACTCGACCATGGTAAACCTGGAACTAATGTTTGAGCGTTCAAAACCTACGTCCAGACATCCAAGCTCACAGACTAACCCCATAACAGTAACACATTACTGGGTATGATTTTATTCAGTAAAGGCCTGGGCCCACAGATTCAACCCATTACTATAACACTTTTATGCGCATGATCTTGGCCGGTTTAAGTGTGACTTCTAGTCTTTCCCATTCAACAATGGTAACCCTGGAAGAAATTTTTAAGCGTTCAAAACCTAAATCCAGACATCCAGGCTCAAGACTAACCCCATAACAGCAAGACATTACTGGGCATGATTTTGTTCAGTAAAGGCCTGGGCCCACAGACTCCCCCCATTACCATAAAACTTTTGTGAGAATGATCTTGGCCGGGTTAAGTGTGACTTCTCGTAGGCTTTCCCACTCGACCATGGTAACCCTCGAAGAATTTTTTAACATTCAAAACCTACGTCCAGCTATCCAGCCTCACAGACTAACCCTATAACAGTAACACATTACTGGGCATGACTTTATTCAGTAAAGGCCTGGGCCCACAAACTCACCACATTACTATAACAATTTCATGGGCATGATCTTGGCCGGTTAAGTGACTGTGACTTCGTAGGTTTTCCCACTCGACCCTGTTAACCCTGGAAGAAATTTTTAAGCGTTCAAAACCTAAGTCCAGACATCCAGGCTCACAGACTAACCCCATAACAGTAACACATTACTGGGTATGATTTTATTCAGTAAAGGCCCTGTATTACAGTTTTCTTTAAGGCCTGGGCCCACAAACTCACCCCATTACTATAAAATTTTTATGGGCATGATCTTGGCAGGGTTAAGCGTGACTTCTCGTAGGCTTTCCCACTCGACCATGGTAACCCTGGAAGAAATTTTTAAGCATTCAAAACCTAAGTCCAGACATCCAGGCGATATTGGCCGGTTTAAGTGCTACTTCTCGGACGCTAATCCACTTGACCATGGTAACCCTGGAAAAAAATATTGAAGCATTCAAAACCTAAATCCAGACATCCAGGCTCACAGACTAACCCCATAACAGCAAGACATTTCTGGGCTTGATTTTATTCACTAAAGGCCCAGGATTACAGTTTTCTTTAAGGCCTGGGCCCACAGACTCACCCCATTACTATAACACTTTTATGGGCATAATCTTGGCCGGGTTAAGTGCGACTTCTCGGACACTTTCCCATTCGACCATGGTAACCCTGGAAGAAAATTTTTAAGTCCACACATCCAAGTGCTTCATCCAGGCGATATTGGCTGGGTTAAGTGAGTCTTCTCGTACACTTTCCCACTCGACCATGGTAACACTGTAGGAAATTTTTAAGCCGCTTAAAACCTAAATCCAGACATCCAGCCATCCAGCCGAGTTAGATGCGACTTCTTGGACGACTTTTTCACTCGATCCCCACCACCCTGGACAAAATTTTTAAGCATTCAAAACCTAACCCCAGACATCCAGGCGATATTGACCGGGTAAAGTGCGAATTCTTAGACGCTTTTCCACTCGACCATGGTAACCCTGAAAGAAATTTTTGCCGCTTAAAACCTACGCCCAGACATCCAGGAGTTATTGGCCGGGTAAAGTGCGACCTTGGACGCTTTTCCAATCTACCATGGTAACTCTGGCGGAAATTTTAAGCGTTCAAAACCTAAGTACAGACATCCAGGCACTTCATCCAGCCGATCTTGGCCGGGTTTAGTTCGACTTTTGGACGCTTTTCCACTCGACCATGGACGCTATGGAGGAAATTTTTAAGCCGTTCAAAATCTAAGTCCAGACATCCAGGCGCTTAATCCAGCCG
This sequence comes from Puntigrus tetrazona, assembly GCF_018831695.1. Taxonomy (NCBI): domain Eukaryota; kingdom Metazoa; phylum Chordata; class Actinopteri; order Cypriniformes; family Cyprinidae; genus Puntigrus; species Puntigrus tetrazona. The sequence goes on from NW_025048625.1 coordinate 97,462, forward strand.
ATCTTGGCTGTGATAGGTGCTCATTCTTGGACGTTTTCCCACTCTAACACCGCCACCCTGGAGAAAATTTTTAAACGCTTCAAACCTAAGTCCAGACTTCAGTGGGTTAACTTCAGGCCAGGTGTGTGTGCCCGATGAAACCACCTATATCCCAGCAAGCTAACATTTGTTTGTTGACTCACTAGTATGTTTATCAGTATCAGTGTGTGTGAGGCCCGAGAGCTACAGATCTCCATCCTGTAGATGGAGGAGAACACAACCTTCTCATGTTGAACCCAACAAAAACCGTTTCCTGTTCTGTTCTCATTGTACAGTATGTGCCGTGTTTCAGTGTCTGAGTCTCTTAACTTGTGATGTGTCTGCTTCTTTTTGTAGGACACGTAGTGTTCATGTCTTCAGAAGCTTCTTGGTGAGCCACATGCCCTCGTGATCTCGCTGATGAAGGGATTTCAGACAATGGTCACCTGTCCAGAGAAGAGAGGCGTTTCATCTCCTGTCCAGAACCGTGCACACATGATCACTGAAGAGGAAGTGGAAAGTCGACCAATCAAAATGAGCTTCACTGTAAATAAATGAACCTAATGGAGTACTACTAAAGCTGATTTAGATGAATCATTGATAGTTCATGCTGTTTTAGCATCTCAGAAATATCCACCTTGATTTTCTTCTCATTTATTTTTAAACATAGGAATAACTTTCATACGTTAGCTTCATATTTTACATGTTAGCTCAGTTTGAATAAAATCATGCTCGATTTAAATCATCCGTCATCCTTGGGCCCATGTTTTCACTCTATAATAAAAAGGTCAAATGATTACGAATGATTTAAGAACAAATGAATATAAATAAAACTGAAAGACAACACAAGTATATGTTTGATCTCTTGAAGCAGCACGCACACACACACACACACACACACACACACACACACATATATACACTCTAACACACACACACACAGGTTGCTACAACGTACATTTTTATTTTATGTATGTTTGTATAAATGGTAAATAAACTGTTTAATAAGAATAATATTAGTAGAATTTTTTTTTTTCAGGGTTAAAAACACATGGTTGACTCCTTATACAGGGTCACATGATTGATTCAGTACATCCTCAAAACGACATTCAATCAAAAATGGGTGACCCTGATGAACTTAATCCTGATTAATTATACAGTTGTGGCCAAAAGTTTTGAAAATGACACAATTATTAGTTTTTTACAAAGTTTGCTGCTAAACTGCTTTTAGATCTTTGTTTCAGTTGTTTCTGTGATGTACTGAAGTGTAATTACAAGCACTTCATACGTTTCAAAGGCTTTTATCGACAATTACATGACATTTATGCAAAGAGTCATTATTTGCTGTGTTGGCCCTTCTTTTTCAGGACCTCTGCAATTCGACTGAGCATGCTCTCAATCAACTTCTGGGCCAAATCCTGACTGATAGCAACCCATTCTTTCATAATCACTTCTTGGAGTTTGTCATAAGTAGTGGGTTTTGTTTGTCCACCCGCCTCTTGAGGATTGACCACAAGTTCTCAATGGGATTAAGATCTGGGAGTTTCAGGCCATGGACCCAAAATTTCAACGTTTTGGTCCCCGAGCCACTTAGTTATCACTTTTGCCTTATTGGCACGGTGCTCCATCGTGCTGAAAAATGCATTGTTCTTCACCAAACTGTTGTTGGATTGTTGGAAGAAGTTGCTGTTGGAGGGTGTTTTGGTACCGTTCTTTATTCATGGCTGTATTTTTGGGCAAAATTGTGAGTGAGCCCACTCCCTTGGATGAGAAGCAACCTCTCACATGAATGGTCTCAGGATGCTTTACTGTTGGCATGACACAGGACTGATGGTAGCGCTCACCTTTTCTTCTCCGGACAAGCCTTTTCCAGATGCCCCAAACAATCGGAAAGGGGCTTCATCGGAGAATATGACTTTGCCCCAGTCCTCAGCAGTCCATTCACCATACTTTTGCAAAAGATCAGTCTGTCCCTGATGCTTTTTGGAGAGAAGTGACTTCTTTGCTGTCCTTCTTGACACCAGGCCATCTTCCAAAAGTCTTGGCCTCACTGTGCGTGTAGATGCGCTCACACCTGCCTGCTGCAATTCCTGAGAAAGCTCTGCACTGGTGGCACTCCGATCCTGCAGCTGAATCCTATTTAGACGAGGACGATCCTGGCGCTTGCTGGACTTTCTTGGACGCCCTGAAGCCTTCTTAATAAGAATTGAACCTCTTTCCTTGAAGTTCTTGATGAGTCTATAAATTGTTGATTTAGGTGCAATCTTAGTAGCCACAATATCCTTGCCTGTGAAGCCATTTTTATGCAACGCAATGATGACTGCACGCTACCATGGTTAACAATGGAAGAACGATGATTTCAAGCATCACCCTCCTTTTAACATGTCAAGTCTGTCATTCTAACCCAATCAGCCTGACATAATGATCTCCAGCCTTGTGCTCGTCAACATTCTCACCTGAGTTAACAAGACGTTTACTGAAATGATCTCAGCAGGTCGTTTAATGACAGCAATGAAATGCAGTGGAAAGTTTTTTTCAGGTTTAAGTTCATTTTCATGGCAAAGAAGGACTATGCAATCCATCTGATCACTCTTCATAACATTCTGGAGTATATGCAAATTGCTATTACAAAAACTTAAGCAGCAACTTTTCCAATTTCCAATATTTATGTCATTCTCAAAACCTTTGGCCACAACTGTACATATACTGTTGATACACATTTCTTTCATAAACTCCAATTTTCTATTAATACACAATTCCAAACCTTTCCAAAACAATCTTGAGTAAATGAGAAAAGAAAGATGCTAAATAGTTTTCTTTTGTTTACCAAAGTTGACAGCTATACTGAAATGTTAAGCTTTAATTATTTCCAAATGCAATACATTTTATAAAGTAGTTTGTAAGACACTTCCTTCATTTTGATACAACATTTATTTGGCAGTATTCATTCTTTAACAAAAGAGATACAACCAAATAAAGAAGAGCAAAAGACACAGAACAAAGAGCAATTGTTAAAATCGTATAATTAATATATTGTTTTCTTAAAACAAATACAGTGTGACTTCTCAGAGGCTTTTCCACTCAACCACGGTAACCCTGGAAGAAATTTGTAAGCGTCAAAACCTAAGTCCAGACATCCAGGCGCTTCATCCAGACAATATTGGCTGGGTTATGCGACTTCTCAGACGCTTTACCACTCGACCATGGTAACCCTGGAAGAAATTTTTAAGCGTTCAAAATCTAAGTCCAGACATCCAGGTGCTTCTTCCAGCCGATAATAGTCAGTTTAAGTGCGACTTCTCGGACGCTTTACCTCTCTCGACCATGGTAATCCTGAAATAAATTTCCAAAGAAAAGTCCAACCCTCCAGGCTCTTCATCCAGCCGATCTTAGCCAGGATAGGTGCTTTTCCACTTGACCCTGGTAACCCTGAAAGAAATCTTTAAGCATTCAAAACCTAAGTCTAGAGATCCGGCTCACAGACTAACCCCATAACAGTAACACATTACTGGACTTGATTATATTCAGTACCTAAGCCCAAACATCAAGGCGCTTCATCCAGCCGATCGATGCCGGGGTTAAATGCGACTTTTCAGATGCTTTTCCACTTGACCCTGGTAACCCTGGAAGAAATTTTTAAGCATTCAAAACCTAAGTCTAGAGATCCGGGCTCACAGACTAACCCCATAACAGTAACACATTACTGGACTTGATTATATTCAGTACCTAAGCCCAAACATCAAGGCGCTTCATCCAGCCTAACTTGGCCATGGTTAAGCTCGATTTCTCTGGACGGTTTCCCACTCAACCATGGTAAACCTGAAACAAATTTTTTAGCATTCAAAACCCATTCAAAGTCTAGACATCCAGGTGCTTCATCCAGGCGATATTGGCCAGGTTAAGTGCGACTTCTTGGAGACTTTCCCACTTGACCAAGGTAACCCTGGAGGAACTTTTTAAATCCACACATCCAGGCGCTTCATCCAGGTGATTTTGGCCGGGTTAAGTGCGTCTTCGGACACTTTCCCACTCGACCATGGTAACCCTGGAGGAAATTATTAACCGCTTAAAACTTAAGTCCAGACATCCAGGCGCTTCATCTAGCCGATCTTGGCTGTGATAAGTGCTACTTCTTGGTGTCTTTCCCACTCGACCATGGTAACCCTGGAGGAAATTTTTAAGCATTTAAAACCTAAGTCCAGACATCCAGGCGCTTCATCCAGGCGATATTGACCATGATAGGTGAGACTTCTCGGATGACTTTTACACTCGACCCCCGCCACCCTGAATGAAATTCATCCAGCCGATCTTGGCCGAGTTAAGTTTGACTTCTTGGACGGTTTCCCATTTGACCATGATAACCTTGGAAGAACTTTTTATGTATTCAAAACCTATGTCCAGATATCTAGGCACTTCATCTAGGCGATATTAGGCCGGGTTAAGTGCGAAATCTCGGACGCTTTTCCATTCGACAATGGTAACCGTGGAGGAAATTTTTAAGCGTTTTAAATCTAAGTCCAGACACCCTGGCTCACAGACTAACCCAACAACAGTAACACATCACTGGGCATGATTTTATTTAGTAAAGGTCCAGGATTACAGTTTTCTTTAAGGCCTGGGCCCACAAACTCACCCCATTACGACAACACTTTTAAGGGCATGATCTTGGCCAGATAAAGTGTGACTTGACCATGGTAACCCTGGAAAAATTTTTTAAGTCCACACATCCAGGTGCTTAATCCAGGCGATATTGGCCGTCTTAAGTACGTCTTCTCGGACACTTTCCCACTCAACCATGGTAACCCTGGAGGAAAGTTTTATGTTCAAAACCTAAGTCCAGAAATCCAGGCGCTTCATCTAGCCAATCTTGGCCCTGATAGGTGCTACTTCTTGGACTTTTTCCCACTCAAGCCCCACCACCCTGGATGAAATTTTTAAGCGTCCAAAACCTAAGTCCAGACATCCAGGCGCTTCATCGAGACGATATTAGACGAGTTAGGTGCGACTTATCAGAGGACTTTTTCACTCAACCCCCGCCACCCTGGATGAAATTTTTAAGCGTCCAAAACCTAAGCCCAAACATCCAGGCGCTTCATCCAGACGATATTGGCCGGGTTAAGTGCTACTTCTTGGAACGTTTCCCACTCGACCATGATAAACCTGGAACAAATTTTTAAGCATTCAAAACCTAAGTCCAGACATCCAGGCACTTCTTCTAGCCGATCTAGGCCGGGATAGGTGCGATTTCTCTGACACTTTCCCACTTGATCATGGTAACCTTGGAGTAAACTTTTAAGCGCCAAGACCTTAGCCCAAACATCCAGGCGCTTCATCCAAGCGATATTGGCTGGGTTAAATATGACTTCTCGGACGCTTTTCCACTTGACCATGGTAACACTGGAGGAAATTTGTAAGTGTTCAAAAGCTAAATCCACACATCCAGGCGCTTCAGCCAGGCAATATTGGCCGGGTTAGGTGCGAATTCTCAGACGACTTATTCACTCGACCCCCGCCACCCTGGATGAAATTTTTAAGCATTCAAAATCTAACCCCAAACATCCAGGCGCTTCTTCCATCCAGCCGAACTTGGCTGGGTTAAGTTCGACTTCTTGGACAGTTTCGCACTCGACCATGGTAAACCTGGAAACGATTTTTTAAGCATTCAAAACTTAAGTCCAGACATCCAGGCACACAGACTAACCCCATAACAGTAACACATTACTGGGCATGATTTTATTCAGTAAAGGCCTGGGCACACAGACTCAACCCATTACCATAAAACTTTCATGGTCATGATCTTGGCTGGGTTAAGTGTGACTTCTCGTAAGCTTTCCCACTGACCATGGTAAGCCTGGAAGAAATTTTTAAGAATTCACAACCTACATCCAGACATCCAGCCTCACAGACTAACCCCTAAAACAGTAACGCATTACTGGGCATGATTTTATTCAGTAAAGGCCCTGTAATACAGTTTTCTGTAAGGCCTGGGCCCACAAACTCACCCCATTACTATAAATCTTTAATGGGCATGATCTTGGCAGGGTTAAACTTAACTTTTCGTAGGCTTTCCCACTCAACCATGGTAACCCTGGAAGAAATTTTTGCCGCGTTCAAAACCCAGTCCAGTTCAAAGTCCAGAAATCCAGACGCTTCACCCAGGCGATATTAGCCGGATTAAGTCACTGACTTCTCGGATGCTAATCCCTCCTGACCATGGTAACACTGGAACAAACACTTGAGCATTCAAAACCTACGTCCAGACATCCAGGCTCACAGACTAACCCCATAACAGTAACACATTACTGGGCATGATTTTATATTCAGTAAAGGCCCTGTACTACAGTTTTTTTAAGGCCTGGGCCCACAAACTCACCCCATTACTATAAAACTTTAAAGGGCATGATCTTGACAGGGTTAAGAGTGACTTCTCATAGGCTTTCCCACTCTACCATGGTAACCCTGGAAGAAATTTTTAAGTGTTCAAAACCTAAGTCCAGACATCCAGGGGCTTCATCCAGGCGCTTCATCCAGGCGATATTGGCCGGTTTAAGTGCAACTTTTTGGATGCTAATCCACTCGACCATGGTAACCCTGGAACAAATATTTGAGCATTCAAAACCTACATCCAGATATCCAGGCTCTAGACTAACGCCATAACAGCAAGACATTACTGGGCATGATTTTATTCACTAAAGGCCCTGTATTACAGTTTTCTTCAAGGCCTGGGCCCACAAACTCACCCCATTACTATAACAGTACTATATCTTGCATTACTATCTTTGTCACTTTATTTTATTCAGTAAAGCATGACAGACTCTTACTATAACATGATTTTATTAGTGGGCATGATCTTGGCGGTTTAAGTGTGACTTCTCGTAGTTTTCCCACTTTCCCACCTTGGTAACCCTGGAAGAAATATTGAAGCATTCAAAACCTAAATCCAGACATCCAGGCTCACAGACTAACCCCATAACAGCAACACATGACTGGGCATGATTTTATTCAGTAATGGTCTGGGTCCACAGACTCACCCCATTACTATAACACTTTTATGTGCATGATCTTGGCCGACTTAAGTGTGACTTCTCGTAGGCTTTCCCACTCGACCATGGTAACTCTGGTAGAAATTTTTAAGCGTTCAAAACTTGATTCCAGACATCCAGGCTCAAGACTAACCCCATAACAGCAAGACATTATTGGGTATGATTTTATTCACTAAAGTCCCTGTATTACTGTTTTCTTTAAGGCCTGGGCCCACAAACTCACCACATTACTATAACACTTTTATAGGCATGATCTTGGCCGGGTTAAGTGTGACTTCTCGTATGCTTTCCCACTCGACCATGGTAACCCTGGAAGAAATATTGAAGCATTCAAAACCTAAATCCAGACATCCAGGCTCACAGACTAACCTCATAACAGTTACACATTACTGCGTATGACTTTATTCAGTAAAGGCCTGGGACCAGAAACTCAACCCATTACTACAACACTTTTATAGGCATGATCTTGGCCGGGTTAAGTGTGACTTCTCGTATGCTTTCCCACTCGACCATGGTAACCCTGGAAGAAACTTTTAAGCATTCAAAACCTACGTCCAGACATCCAAGCACACAGACTAACCCCTTAACAGTAACACATTACTAGACATGATTTTATTCAGTAAAGGCCTGGGCCCACAGACTCACTCCATTACTATAACACTATTAGGGGCATGATATTGGCCGGATTAAGTGTGACTTCTTGTAGGTTTTCCCACTCGACCATATTAACCCTGGAAGAAATTTTTAAGAGTTCAAAACCTAAATCCAGACATCCATGCTCACAGGCTAAACCCATAACAGGAACACATTACTTGGGCATGATTTTATTCACTAAAGGCCTGTGCCCACAAATTCAACCCATTACTATAACACTTTTATAAGCATGATCTTGGCCGGTTTAAGTGTGACTTCTCGTAGTCTTTCCCACTCAACAACGGTAACCCTGGAAGAAATATTCAAGTATTCAAAACCTACGTCCAGACATCCAGGCTCACAGACTAACCCCATAACAGTTACACATTACTGGGCATGATTTTATTCAGTAAAGGCCTGGGCCCACAGACTCACCCCATTACTATAACACTATAATGGGAATGATCTTGGCCGAAAACCTAAGTGTGACTTCTCGTAGGCTTTCCTCTCGACCACATGGTAACCCTGGAACAAAGATTTGAGCGTTCAAAACCTAAATAGAGACATCAAGGCTCACAGACTAACCCCATAACAGTAACACATTATTGGGTATGATTTTATTCACTAAAGGTCCTGTATTACAGCTTTCTTTAAGGCCTTGACCCACAGACTCTTCCCATTACTACAACACTTTCATAGGCATGATCTTGGCCGGGTTAAGTGTGACTTCTCGTGGGCTTTTTTACTCGACCATGGTAACCATGGAAGAAACTTTTAAGCATTCAAAACCTATGTCCAGACATCCACGATCACAGACTAATCCCCATAACAGTAACACATTACTGGGCATAATTTTATTCAGTAAAGACCTGGGCCAACAAACTCACCCCATTACTATAAAACTTTAATGGGAATGATCTTGGTCGGGTTAAGTGTGACTCCTCATAGGCTTTCCCACTCGACCACGGTAAGCCTGGAAGAAATTTTTAAAACTTCAAAACCTCTGTCCAGACATCCAGGCTCACAGATTAACCCCATAACAGCAAGACATTACTGGCCATGATTTTATTCAGTAAAGGCCTGGGCCCACAGACTCACCTAATTACTATAGCACTATTATGGGCATCATCTTGGCTGGGTTAAGTGTGACTTCTCGTATGCTTTTCCACTCGACCATGGTAACCCTGGAAGAAATTTTTTAACATTTCAAAAACTAAGTCCAGATATCCAGGCTCAAGACTATCCCCATAACAGCAAAACATTACTGGGCATGATTTTATTCAGTAAATGCCTGGGCCCACAAACTCAACCCCATTACTATAACACTTTTATGGGCATGATCTTGGTTGGGTTAAGTCTGACTTCTCGTAGGCTTTCCCACTCGACCATGGTAGACATGGAATAAATTTTTAAGCGTTCAAAACCTAAGTCCAGACATTCAGTCGCTTCATCAAGGCGATATTGGCCCTGTTAAGTGTGACTTCTCGTAGGTTTTCCCACTCGACCATGGTAAACCTGGAACAAATATTTGAGCGTTCAAAACCTACGTCCAGACATCCAAGCACACAGACTAATCCCATAACAGTAACACATTACTGGGCATGATTTTTTTCAGTAAAGACCTGGGCCCACAAACTCACCCCATTATTACAACACTATTATGGTCCTGATCTTGGTCGACTTAAGTGTGACTTCTCGTAGGCTTTCCCACTCGAACATGGTAACCCTGGAACAAAAATTTGAGAGTTCAAAACCTACGTCCAGACATCCAAGCACACAGACTAACCCCATCACAGTAACACATTACTGGGCATGATTTTATTCAGTAAAAGCCTGGACCCACAGACTGACCCCATTATTATAACACTATTATGGGAATGATCTTGGCCGGGTTAAGTGTGACTTCTCGTAGGCTTTCTTACTCGACAATGGTAACCCTGGAAGAAACTTTTAAGCGTTCAAAACCTACGTCCAGACATCCAGTCGATATTGGCCGGTTTAAGTGCGACTTCTCGGACGCTAATCCACTCGACCATGGCATCCCTGGAACAAATGTTTGAGCATTCAAAACCTACGTCGAGACATCCAGGCTCACAGACTAACCCCATAACAGTAACACATTACGGGGCATGATTTTTTTTAGTAAGGGCCCTGTATTACAGTTTTCTTTAAGGCCTGGGCCCACAAACTCACTCCATTACTATAACACTATTAGGGGCATGATCTTGGCCGGGTTAAGTGTGACTTCTCGTAGGCTTTCCCATTCGACCATGGTAACCCTGGAGTTTTTAAGCGTTAAAAATCTAAGTCCAGACATCCAGGCTCACAGACTAACCCCATAACAGTAACACATTACTGGGCATGATTTTATTCAGTAAAGGCCTGGGCTCAAAGATTCAACCCATTACTATAACACTTTTATAAGCATGATCTTGGCCGGTTTAAGTGTGACTTCTCGCAGTCTTTCCCACTGAACAATGGTAACACTGGAAGAAATATTCATGCATTCAAAACCTGCATCCAGACATCCAGGCTCACAGACTAACCCCATAACAGTAACACATTACTGGGCATGATTTTATTCAGTAAAGGCCTGGGCTCACAGATTCAACCCATTACTATAACACTTTCATGCGCCTGATCTTCGCCGGTTTAAGTGTGACTTCTCGCAGTCTTTCCCACTGAACAATGGTAACCCTGGAAAAAACTTTTAAGCATTCAAAACCTACGTCCAGACATCCAGGCTCACAGACTAACCCCATAACAGTAACACATTACTTGGCATGATTTTATTCAATAAAGGCCCTGTATTACAGTTTTCTTTAAGTCATGGGCCAACAAATTCACCCCATTACTATAACACTTTCATGGGCATGATCTTGGCCGAGTTAAGTGTGACATCTCGTAGGCTTTCCTACTCGACCATGGTAACCCTGGAACAAACAATTGAGCATTCAAAACCTACGTCCAGACATCCAGGCTCACAAACTAATAAAATAACAGTAACACATTACTGCATGTGACTTTATTCAGTAAAGTCCTGGACCCAGAAACTCAACCCATTACTACAACACTTTTATGGGGCATGATCTTGGCCGACTTAAGTGTTGCTTCTCGTAGGCTTTCCCACTCAACCATGGTAACTCTGGTAGAAATTTTTAAGCGTTCAAAACCTGAATCCAGACATCCAGGCTCGCAGACTAACCCCATAACAGTAACACATTAATGGGCATGATTTTACTCACTAAACGCCCTGTACTACAGTTTTCTTTAAGACCTGGGCCCACAAACTCACCCCATTACTATAACACTTTTATGGGCATGATCTTGGCCGGGTTAAGGGTGACTTCTCTTAGGCTTTCATACTCGACCATGGTAACCCTGGAAGAACCTTTTAAGCATTCAAAACCTACGTCCAGACATCCAGCCTCACAGACTAACCCCATAACAGTAACACATTCATGGGCATGACTTTATTCAGTAAAGGCCTGGGCCCACAAACTCACCCCATTATTACAACACTATTATGGGCATGCTCTCGGTCGACTTAAATGTGACTTCTCGTAGGCTTTCCCACTCGACCATAGTAACCCTGGAAGAAATTTTTAAGTTCTCAAAACCTACGTTCAGACATCCAGGCTCACAGACTAAGCCCATAACAGTTACACATTACCATGCATGATCTCATTCACTAAAGGCTTTGTATTACAGTTTTCTTTAAGGCCTGGGCCCACAAACTCATCCCCCATTACTGTAACTCTTTTATGGGCATGATCTTGGCCGGGTTAAGTGTGACTTCTCATAGGCTTTCCTACTCGACCACGGTAACCCTTGAAGAAATTTTTAAGCATTCAAAACCCATGTCCAGACATCCAGGTACACAGACTAAACCCTTAACAGTAACACATTACTGGGCATGATTTTATTCAGCAAAGGCCCTGTATTACAGTTTTCTTTAAAGCCTGGGCCCACAAACTCACCCCGTTACTATAACACTTTTATCGGCATGATCTTGGCCGGGTTAAGTCTGACTTCTCGTAGGCTTTCCCATTCAACCATGGTAACTGGAAGAAAATTTTTAAGAATTCAAAACCTATGTCCAGACATCCAGCCTCACAGACTAACCCTATAACAGTAACACATTACTGGGCATGATTTTATTCAGTAAAGGCCTGGGCCCACAAACTCACCCCATTACTACAATAATTTTATGGGCATGATCTTGGCCGGGTTAAGTGTGACTTCTCATAGGCTTTCCCACTCGACCATGGTAGCCATGGAAGAAATTTATAAGCGTTCAAAACTTACGTCCAGACATGCAGGCTCACAGACTAACCCCATAACAGCTACACATTACTGCGCATGACTTTAGTCAGTAAAGGCATGGGCCCAGAAACTCATCCCATTGCTATAACACTTTTATGGGCATGATCTTGGCCGTGTTAAGTGTGACTTCTCATAGGTTTTCTTACTCGACCATGAAGAAATTTTTAAGCGTTCAAAACCTAAATCCAGACATCCAGCCTCACAGACTAACCCCATAACAGTAACACATTACTGGGCATGATTTTATTCACTAAAGGTCCTGTATTACAGCTTTCTTTAAAGCCTCGACTCAAAGACTCACCCCATTACTATAACACTTTCATGGGCATGATCTTGGCCGGGTTAAGTGTGACTTCTCGTAGGTTTTCCCACTCGACCATGGTAACCCTGGAAAAAATATTGAAGCATTCAAAACCTAAATCCAGACATCCAGGCTCACAGACTAACCCCATAACAGCAACACATTACTGGGCATGATTTTATTCAGTAAAGGCCTGGGCCTACAGACTCACTCCATTACTAGAACACTTTCATGGGCATGATCTTGGCCGGGTTAAGTGTGACTTTTCGTAGGTTTTCCCACACGACCATGGTAACCCTGGAACAAATATTTGTGCGTTCAAAACCTTTGTCCAGACATACAGGCTCACAGACTAATCCCATAACAGTAACACATTACTGGGCTTGATTTTATTCATTAAAGGCCTGGGTCCACAATCTCACCCTATTACTACAACACTATTATGGGCATGATCTTGGCCGTCGTAAGTGTGACTTCTCGTAGGCTTTCCCACTCGACCATGGTATCCCTGGAACAAATAATTGAGCGTTCAAAACCTACGTCCTGACATCCAGGCTCACAGACTAATCCCATAACAGTAACACATTACTGCATGTGACTTTATTCAGTAAAAGCCTGGGCCCAGAAACTCAACCCATTACTACAACACTTTTATGAGCATGATCTTGGCCGGGTTAAGTGTGACTTCTTGTAGGTTTTCCCACTCGACCATATCAACCCTGGAAGAAATATTCAAGTATTCAAAACCTAAATCCAGACATCCATGCTCACAGGCTAACCACATAACAGGAACACATTACTTGGGCATGATTTTATTCGCTAAAGGCCTGGGCCCAAAGATTCAACCCATTACTATAACACTTTTATAAGCATGATCTTGGCCGGTTTAAGTGTGACTTCTCGTAGTCTTTCCCACTCAACAATGGTAACCCTGGAAGAAATATTCAAGTATTCAAAACCTACGTCCTGACATCCAGGCTCACAGACTAACCCCATAACAGTTACACATTACTGGGCATAATTTTATTCAGTAAAGGCCTGGGCCAACAGACTCACCCCATTACTATAACACTATAATGGGCATGATCTTGGCCGAGTTAAGTGTGACTTCTCGTATGCTTTCCCACTCGACCATGGTAACCCTGGAAGACATATTGAAGCATTCAAAACCTATATCCAGACATCCAGGCTCACAGACTAACCCCATAACAGTTACGCATTACTGGGCATGATTTTATTCAGTAAAGGCCTGGGCCCACAGACTCACCCCATTACTATGACACTATTATGGGCATGATCTTGGCCGGGTTAAGTGTGACTTCTCGTATGCTTTCCCACTCGACCATTGTAACCCTGGAAGAAATTTTTAAGCGTTCAAAACCTAAATCCAGACATCCAGGCTGACAGACTAACCCCATAACAGTAACACATTACTGGGCATAATTTTATTCAGTAAAGGCCCTGTATTACAATTTTCTTTAAGGCCTGGACCCACAGACTCACCCCATTACTAAAACACTTTCATGGGCATGATCTTGGCCGGGTTAAGTGTGACTCCTCGTAGGTTTTCCCACTCGACCATGATATCCCTGGAAGAAATTCTGAAGCATTGAAAACCTAAATCCAGACATCTAGGCTCACAGACTAACCCCATAACAGTAACAAATTACTGGGCATTATTAAGTAAAGTCCTGGGACCAGAAACTCAACCCATTACTATAACACTTTCATGGGTATGATCTTGGCCGGTTAAGTGTGACTCCTCGTAGGTTTTCCCACTCGACCATGATATCCCTGGAAGAAATTCTGAAGCATTGAAAACCTAAATCCAGACATCTAGGCTCACAGACTAACCCCTTAACAGTAACACATTACTGGGCATGAATTTACTCAGTAAAGGCCTGGGCCCACAGACTCACCCCCTCACTATAACGGGCGTGATCTTGGACGGGTTAAGTGTGACTTCTCGTAGGCTTTCCCACTCGACCATGGTAACCCTGGAAGAAATTTTTAAGCGTTCAAAACCTAAATCCAGACATCCAGGCTCACAGACTAACCCCATAACAGTAACACATTACTGGGCATTATTTTATTCACTAAAGGCCCTGTATTACAGCTTTCTTTAAAGCCTGGACCCATAGACTCACCCCATAACTATAACACTTTCAGGGGCATGATCTTGGCCGGGTTAAGTGTGACTTCTCGTTGGTTTTCCCACTCGACCATGGTAACCCTGGAACAAATATTTGAGCATTCAAAACCTACGTCCAGACATCCAGGATCACAGACTAATCCCATTACAGTAACACATTACTGCATGAGACTTTCTTATTCAGTAAAAGCCTGGGCCCAGAAATTCAACCCATTACTACAACACTTTTATGGGGCATGATCTTGGCCGACTTAAGTGTGACTTCTCGTAGGCTTTCCCACTCGACCATGGTAACCCTGGTAGAAATTTTTAAGCGTTCAAAACCTGAATCCAGACATCCAGGCTCACAGACTAACCCCATAACAGTAACACATTACTGGCCATGATTTTATTCACTAAAGGCCTGGGCCCACAGATTCCACCCATTGCTATAACACTTTTATAAGCATGATCTTGGCCGGGTTAAGTGTGACTTCTCGTAGGCTTTCCCACTCGACCATGGTAACCCTGGAAGAAATATTGAAGCTTTCAAAACCTAAATCCAGACATCCAGGCTCACAGACTAACCCCATAACAGCAACACATTACTGGGCATGATTTTATTCAGTAAAGGCCTGGGCCTACAAATTTACTCCATTACTATAACACTATTAAGAGCATGATCTTGGCTGGGTTAAGTGTGACTTCTCGTAGGCTTTCCCACTCGACCCTATTAACCCTGGAAGAAATTTTTAAGCGTTCAAAACCTACGTCCAGACATGCAGGCTCACAGACTAACCCCATAACAGTAACACATTACTGGGCATGTTTTTATTCAATAAACGCCCTGTATTACAGTTTTCTTTAAGGCCTGGGCCCACAAACTCACACCATTACTATAAAATTTTTATGGGCATGATCTTCGCAGGGTTAAGCGTGACTTCTCGTAGGCTTTTCCACTCGACCATGGTAACCCTGGAAGAAATTTTTAAGCATTCAAAACCTAAGTCCAGACATCCAGGCGATATTGGCCGGTTTAAGTGCGACTTCTCGGACGCTAATCCACTTGACCATGGTAACCCTGGAAAAAAACTATTCAAGCATTCAAAACCTAAATCCAGACATCCAGACTCTCAGACTAACCCCCTAACAGTAACACATTACTGGGCATAATTTTATTCACTAAAGGCCCTGTACATTACAGTTTTCTTAAAGGACTGGACCAACAGACTCAGCCCATTTCGATAAAACTTTTATGGGAAAGATCTTGGCCGGGTTAAGTGTGACTTCTCGTAGGCTTTCCCACTCGACCCTATTAACCCTGGAAGAAATTTTTAAGCGTTCAAAACCTAAGTCCAGACATGCAGGCGCTTCATCTAGGCGGTTTTGGCCGGTTTAAGTGCGACTTCTCGGGCGCTAATCCACTCGACCATGGTAACCCTGGAACAAATATTTGAGCCTTCAAAACCTGCGTCCAGACATCCAAGCTCACAGACTAACCCCATAACACTAACACATTACTGGGCATGATTTTATTCAGTAAAGGCCCTGTATTACAGTTTTCTTTAAGGCATGGGCCCACAAACTCACCCCATTACTATAATACTTTTATGGGCATGATCTTGGCGTGTTAAGCATGACATCACGTAGGTTTTCCAACTCGACCATGGTAACTCTGGAAGAAATATTGAAGCATTTAAAACCTAAATCCAGACATCCAGGCTCACAGACTAACCCCATAACAGTTACACATTACTGGGCACGATTTTATACAGTAAGGGCCTAGGCCCACAGACTCACCGCATTACTCTATCACTATTACGGGCATGATCTTGGCAGTGTTAAGTGTGACTTCTTGTAGGCTTTCTTACTCGACCATGGTAACCCTGGAAGAAACTTTTAAGCGTTCAAAACCTACATCCAGACATCCAGGCTCACAGACTAACCCCAAAACAGTAACACATTACTGGGCATGATTTTATTCAGTAAAGGCCTGGGCCCACAGACTCACCCCATTACTATAACACTATTATGGGCATGATCTCGGCCGGGTTAAGTGTGACTTCTCATAGGCTTTCCGACTCAACCATGTCAACCCTGGAAGAAATTTTTAAAATTTCAAAACCTACATCCAGACATCCAGGCTCACAGACTAACCCCAAAACAGTAACACATTACTGGGCATAATTTTATTCACTAAAGGCCTGGGCCCAAAGATTCAACCCATTACTATAACACTTTTATAAGCATGATCTTGGCCGGTTTAAGTGTGATTTCTCGTAGTCTTTCCCACTCGACCATGGTAACCCTGGAAGAAATTTTTAAGCATTCAAAACCTAAGTCAAGACATCCAGGCGATATTGGCCGGTTTAAGTGCGACTTCTCGGACGCTAATCCACTAGACCATGGTAACCCTGGAAAAAAACTATTCAAGCATTCAAAACCTAAATCCAGACATCCAGACTCTCAGACTAACCCCTTAACAGTAACACATTACTGGGCATAATTTTATTCACTAAAGGCCCTGTATTACAGTTTTCCTAAAGGACTGGACCAACAGACTCAGCCCATTTCGATAAAACTTTTATGGGAAAGATCTTGGCCGGGTTAAGTGTGACTTCTCGTGAGGCTTTCCCACTCGACCCTATTAACCCTGGAAGAAATTTTTAAGCGTTCAAAACCTAAGTCCAGACATGCAGGCAGCGCTCATCTAGGCGGTTTTGGCGGTTTAAGTGCGACTTCTCGGACGCTAATCCACTCGACCATGGTAACCCTGGAACAAATATTTGAGCCTTCAAAACCTGTGTCCAGACATCCAAGCTCACAGACTAACCCCATAACACTAACACATTACTGGGCATGATTTTATTCAGTAAAGGCCCTGTATTACAGTTTTCTTTAAGGCATGGGCCCACAAACTCACCCCATTACTATAATACTTTTATGGGCATGATCTTGGCCGTGTTAAGCATGACGTCACGTAGGTTTTCCAACTCGACCATGGTAACTCTGGAAGAAATATTGAAGCATTTAAAACCTAAATCCAGACATCCAGGCTCACAGACTAACCCCATAACAGTTACACATTACTGGGCACGATTTTATACAGTAAGGGCCTAGGCCCACAGACTCACCGCATTACTCTCTCACTATTACGGGCATGATCTTGGCCGTGTTAAGTGTGACTTCTTGTAGGCTTTCTTACTCGACCATGGTAACCCTGGAAGAAACTTTTAAGCGTTCAAAACCTACATCCAGACATCCAGGCTCACAGACTAACCCCAAAACAGTAACACATTACTGGGCATGATTTTATTCAGTAAAGGCCTGGGCCCACAGACTCACCCCATTACTATAACACTATTATGGGCATGATCTCGGCCGGGTTAAGTGTGACTTCTCATAGGCTTTCCGACTCAACCATGTCAACCCTGGAAGAAATTTTTAAAATTTCAAAACCTACATCCAGACATCCAGGCTCACAGACTAACCCCAAAACAGTAACACATTACTGGGCATAATTTTATTCACTAAAGGCCTGGGCCCAAAGATTCAACCCATTACTATAACACTTTTATAAGTATGATCTTGGCCGGTTTAAGTGTGATTTCTCGTAGTCTTTCCCACTCGACCATGGTAACCCTGGAAGAAATTTTTAACATTTCAAAAACTAAGTCCAGATTTCCAGGCTCAAGACTAACCCCATTAGAGCAATTCAATACTGGGCATGATTTTGTTCACTAAATGCCCTGTATTACAGTTTTTTTTAAGGCCTGGGCCCACAAACTCACCCCATTACTATAAAACTTTAAAGGGCATGATCTTGACAGGGTTAAGAGTGACTTCTCATAGGCTTTCCCACTCGACTATGGTAACCCTGGAACAAATATTTGAGCGTTCAAAACCTAAGTCCAGACATCCAGGGGCTTCATCCAGGCGATATTGGCCGGTTTAAGTGCGACTTCTCGGATTCTAATCCACTCGACCATGGTAACCCTGGAACAAATATTTGAGCATTCAAAACCTACGTCCAGATATCCAGGCTCAAGACTAACCCCATAACAGCAAGACATTACTGGGAATGATTTTATTCACTAAAGGCTCTGTACTACTTTTTTTTTTAAGGCCTGGACCCACAGACGCACCCCATTACTAAAACACTATTATGAGCATGATCTTGGCGGTGTTGAGTGTTACTTCTAGGGCTTTCCAACTCGACCATGGTAACCCTGGAAGAAATTTTTAACATTCCAAAAACTAAGTCCAGATATCCAGGCTCAAGACTAACCCCATTAGAGCAATTCAATACTGGGCATGATTTTGTTCACTAAATGCCCTGTATTACAGTTTTTTTTCAGGCCTGGGCCCACAAACTCACCCCATTACTATAACACTTTTATGGGCATGATCTTGGCCGGGTTAAGTGTGACCTCTCGTAGGCTTTCTTACTCGACCATGGTAACCCTGGAACAAATGTTTGAGCGTTCAAAACCTACATCCAGACATCCAGGCGCTTCATCCAGGCGATATTGGCTGGTTTAAGTGCAACTTTTTGGATGCTAATCCACTCGACCATGGTAACCCTGGAACAAATATTTGAGCATTCAAAACCTACGTCCAGATATCCAGGCTCTAGACTAACGCCATAACAGCAAGACATTACTGGGCATGATTTTATTCACTAAAGGCCCTGTATTACAGTTTTCTTCAAGGCCTGGGCCCACAAACTCACCCCAGTACTATAACACTTTCAAGGGCACGATCTTTGTCGGGTTTATTTCATTCAGTAAAGGCGTGAGCCCACAGACTTACCCGATTACTATAAAACTATTATGGGCATGATCTTGGCCGGTTTAAGTGTGACTTCTCGTAGTCTTTCCCACTCAACAATGGCAACCCTGGAAGAAATATTCAAGCATTCAAAACCTACGTCCAGACATACAGGCTCACAGACTAACCCCATAACAGTAACACATTACTGGGCATGATTTTATTCAGTAAAGGCCATGTATTACAGTTTTCCTTAAGGCTTGGGCCCACAAACTCACTCCATTACTCTAACACTATTATGTGCATGAGCTTGGCCGTGTTAAGTGTGACTTCTTGTAGGCTTTCTTACTCGACCATGGTAACCCTGGAAGAAACTTTTAAGAGTTCAAAACCAAAATCCAGACATCCAGGCTCACAGATTAACCCCATAACAGTAACGCATTACTGGGCAAGATTTTATTCACTAAAGGCCCTGTATTACAGCTCTCTTTAAGGCCTGGACTCACAGACTCACCACATTACTATAACACTTTCATAGGCATGATCTTGGCCGACTTAAGTGTGACTTCTCGTAGGCTTTCCCACTCGACCATGGTAACCCTGGTAGAAATATTGAAGTTTTTAAAACCTAAATCAAGACATCCAGGCTCACAGACTCACCCCATAACAGTTACACATTACTGGGCATGATTTTACTCAGTAAAGGCCTGGGCCCACAGACTCACCCCATTACTCTAACACTATTATGTGCATGAGCTTGGCCGTGTTAAGTGTGACTTCTTGTAGGCTTTCTTACTCGACCATGGTAACCCTGGAAGAAACTTTTAAGAGTTCAAAACCAAAATCCAGACATCCAGGCTCACAGATTAACCCCATAACAGTAACGCATTACTGGGCAAGATTTTATTCACTAAAGGCCCTGTATTACAGCTCTCTTTAAGGCCTGGACTCACAGACTCACCACATTACTATAACACTTTCATAGGCATGATCTTGGCCGACTTAAGTGTGACTTCTCGTAGGCTTTCCCACTCTCGACCATGGTAACCCTGGAAGAAACTTTTAAGAGTTCAAAACCTACGTCCAGACATTCAGCCTCACAGACTAACACTATAACAGTAACAAATTACTCGGCATGACTTTATTCAGTAAAGGCCTGAGCCCACAAACTCACCCCATTACTATCACATTTTTATGGGCATGATCTTGGTCGGGTTAAGTGTGACTTCTCGTAGGCTTTCCCATTCGACCATGGTAACCCTGGAAGAAACTTTTAAGCCATCAAAACCTACGTCCAGACATCCAGGCTCACAGACTAACCCCATAACAGCTACACATTACTGCCTATGACTTTATTCAGTAAAGGTCTGGGCCCACAAACTCACTCCATTACTATAACACTTTTTTAGGCATGATATTGGCCGGATTAAGTGCGAATTCTGGTAGGTTTTCCCACTCGACCATGGTAACCCTGGAAGAAATTTTTAAGCGTTCAAAACCTAAATTCAGACATCCAGGCTCACAGACTAACCCAATAACAGTAACACATTACTGGGCATGATTTTATTCAATAAAGGCCTAGGCCCACAGACTTATTCCATTACTATAACACTATTATGGGCATGATCTTGGCCGGGTTAAGTGTGACTTCCCGTAGGCTTTCCCACTCGACCATAGTAACCCTGGAAGAAATGTTTAAGTGTTCAAAACCTAAATCCAGACATCCAGGCTCACAGACTAACCCCATAACAGTAACACATTACTGGGCATGATTTTAGTCAGTAAAGGCCTGGGCCTACAGACTCACTCCATTACTATAACACTATTAGGGGCATGATCTTGGCCGGGTTAAGTCTAACTTCTCGTAGGCTGTCCCACTCGACCATATTAACCCTGGATTAAATTTTTAAGCGTTCAAAACCTAAATCCAGACATCCAGGCTCACAGACTAACCCCATAACAGTAACAAATTACTGGGCATGACTTTATTCAGTAAAGGCCAGCGCCCACAGATTCACCCCATTACTATAACAATTTCATGGGCATGATCTTGGCCGAGTTAAGTGTGTCTTCTCGTAGGTTTTCCCACTCGACCATGGTAACCCTGGAAGAAATACTGAAGTATTCAAAACCTAAATCCTGACATCCAGGCTCACAGACTAACCCCATAACAGTAACACATTACTGGGCATAATTTTATTCAGTAAAGGCCCTGTATTACAATTTTCTTTAAGGCCTGGACCCACAGACTCACCCCATTACTAAAACACTTTCATGGGCATGATCTTGGCCGGGTTAAGTGTGACTCCTCGTAGGTTTTCCCACTCGACCATGATATCCCTGGAAGAAATTCTGAAGCATTGAAAACCTAAATCCAGACATCTAGGCTCACAGACTAACCCCATAACAGTAACAAATTACTGGGCATTATTAAGTAAAGTCCTGGGACCAGAAACTCAACCCATTACTATAACACTTTCATGGGCATGATCTTGGCCGGGTTAAGTGTGACTCCTCGTAGGTTTTCCCACTCGACCATGATATCCCTGGAAGAAATTCTGAAGCATTGAAAACCTAAATCCAGACATCTAGGCTCACAGACTAACCCCTTAACAGTAACACATTACTGGGCATGATTTTACTCAGTAAAGGCCTGGGCCCACAGACTCACCCCCTCACTATAACGGGCGTGATCTTGGACGGGTTAAGTGTGACTTCTCGTAGGCTTTCCCACTCGACCATGGTAACCCTGGAAAAAATTTTTAAGCGTTCAAAACCTAAATCCAGACATCCAGGCTCACAGACTAACCCCATAACAGTAACACATTACTGGGCATAATTTTATTCAGTAAAGGCCCTGTATTACAATTTTCTTTAAGGCCTGGACCCACAGACTCACCCCATTACTAAAACACTTTCATGGGCATGATCTTGGCCGGGTTAAGTGTGACTCCTCGTAGGTTTTCCCACTCGACCATGATATCCCTGGAAGAAATTCTGAAGCATTGAAAACCTAAATCCAGACATCTAGGCTCACAGACTAACCCCATAACAGTAACAAATTACTGGGCATTATTAAGTAAAGTCCTGGGACCAGAAACTCAACCCATTACTATAACACTTTCATGGGCATGATCTTGGCCGGGTTAAGTGTGACTCCTCGTAGGTTTTCCCACTCGACCATGATATCCCTGGAAGAAATTCTGAAGCATTGAAAACCTAAATCCAGACATCTAGGCTCACAGACTAACCCCTTAACAGTAACACATTACTGGGCATGATTTTACTCAGTAAAGGCCTGGGCCCACAGACTCACCCCCTCACTATAACGGGCGTGATCTTGGACGGGTTAAGTGTGACTTCTCGTAGGCTTTCCCACTCGACCATGGTAACCCTGGAAGAAATTTTTAAGCGTTCAAAACCTAAATCCAGACATCCAGGTTCACAGACTAACCCCATAACAGTAACACATTACTGGGCATAATTTTATTCAGTAAAGGCCCTGTATTACAATTTTCTTTAAGGCCTGGACCCACAGACTCACCCCATTACTAAAACACTTTCATGGGCATGATCTTGGCCGGGTTAAGTGTGACTCCTCGTAGGTTTTCCCACTCGACCATGATATCCCTGGAAGAAATTCTGAAGCATTGAAAACCTAAATCCAGACATCTAGGCTCACAGACTAACCCCATAACAGTAACAAATTACTGGGCATTATTAAGTAAAGTCCTGGGACCAGAAACTCAACCCATTACTATAACACTTTCATGGGTATGATCTTGGCCGGGTTAAGTGTGACTCCTCGTAGGTTTTCCCACTCGACCATGATATCCCTGGAAGAAATTCTGAAGCATTGAAAACCTAAATCCAGACATCTAGGCTCACAGACTAACCCCTTAACAGTAACACATTACTGGGCATGATTTTACTCAGTAAAGGCCTGGGCCCACAGACTCACCCCCTCACTATAACGGGCGTGATCTTGGACGGGTTAAGTGTGACTTCTCGTAGGCTTTCCCACTCGACCATGGTAACCCTGGAAGAAATTTTTAAGCGTTCAAAACCTAAATCCAGACATCCAGGCTCACAGACTAACCCCATAACAGTAACACATTACTGGGCATTATTTTATTCACTAAAGGCCCTGTATTACAGCTTTCTTTAAAGCCTGGACCCATAGACTCACCCCATAACTATAACACTTTCAGGGGCATGATCTTGGCCGGGTTAAGTGTGACTTCTCGTTGGTTTTCCCACTCGACCATGGTAACCCTGGAACAAATATTTGAGCATTCAAAACCTACGTCCAGACATCCAGGATCACAGACTAATCCCATTACAGTAACACATTACTGCATGAGACTTTATTCAGTAAAAGCCTGGGCCCAGAAATTCAACCCATTACTACAACACTTTTATGGGGCATGATCTTGGCCGACTTAAGTGTGACTTCTCGTAGGCTTTCCCACTCGACCATGGTAACCCTGGTAGAAATTTTTAAGCGTTCAAAACCTGAATCCAGACATCCAGGCTCACAGACTAACCCCATAACAGTAACACATTACTGGCCATGATTTTATTCACTAAAGGCCTGGGCCCACAGATTCCACCCATTGCTATAACACTTTTATAAGCATGATCTTGGCCGGGTTAAGTGTGACTTCTCGTAGGCTTTCCCACTCGACCATGGTAACCCTGGAAGAAATATTGAAGCTTTCAAAACCTAAATCCAGACATCCAGGCTCACAGACTAACCCCATAACAGCAACACATTACTGGGCATGATTTTATTCAGTAAAGGCCTGGGCCCACAAATTTACTCCATTACTATAACACTATTAAGAGCATGATCTTGGCTGGGTTAAGTGTGACTTCTCGTAGGCTTTCCCACTCGACCCTATTAACCCTGGAAGAAATTTTTAAGCGTTCAAAACCTACGTCCAGACATGCAGGCTCACAGACTAACCCCATAACAGTAACACATTACTGGGCATGTTTTTATTCAATAAACGCCCTGTATTACAGTTTTCTTTAAGGCCTGGGCCCACAAACTCACACCATTACTATAAAATTTTTATGGGCATGATCTTCGCAGGGTTAAGCGTGACTTCTCGTAGGCTTTCCCACTCGACCATGGTAACCCTGGAAGAAATTTTTAAGCATTCAAAACCTAAGTCCAGACATCCAGGCGATATTGGCCGGTTTAAGTGCGACTTCTCGGACGCTAATCCACTTGACCATGGTAACCCTGGAAAAAAACTATTCAAGCATTCAAAACCTAAATCCAGACATCCAGACTCTCAGACTAACCCCTTAACAGTAACACATTACTGGGCATAATTTTATTCACTAAAGGCCCTGTATTACAGTTTTCTTAAAGGACTGGACCAACAGACTCAGCCCATTTCGATAAAACTTTTATGGGAAAGATCTTGGCCGGGTTAAGTGTGACTTCTCGTAGGCTTTCCCACTCGACCCTATTAACCCTGGAAGAAATTTTTAAGCGTTCAAAACCTAAGTCCAGACATGCAGGCGCTTCATCTAGGCGGTTTTGGCCGGTTTAAGTGCGACTTCTCGGACGCTAATCCACTCGACCATGGTAACCCTGGAACAAATATTTGAGCCTTCAAAACCTGCGTCCAGACATCCAAGCTCACAGACTAACCCCATAACACTAACACATTACTGGGCATGATTTTATTCAGTAAAGGCCCTGTATTACAGTTTTCTTTAAGGCATGGGCCCACAAACTCACCGCATTACTATAATACTTTTATGGGCATGATCTTGGCCGCGTTAAGCATGACATCACGTAGGTTTTCCAACTCGACCATGGTAACTCTGGAAGAAATATTGAAGCATTTAAAACCTAAATCCAGACATCCAGGCTCACAGACTAACCCCATAACAGTTACACATTACTGGGCACGATTTTATACAGTAAGGGCCTAGGCCCACAGACTCACCGCATTACTCTATCACTATTACGGGCATGATCTTGGCCGTGTTAAGTGTGACTTCTTGTAGGCTTTCTTACTCGACCATGGTAACCCTGGAAGAAACTTTTAAGCGTTCAAAACCTACATCCAGACATCCAGGCTCACAGACTAACCCCAAAACAGTAACACATTACTGGGCATGATTTTATTCAGTAAAGGCCTGGGCCCACAGACTCACCCCATTACTATAACACTATTATGGGCATGATCTCGGCCGGGTTAAGTGTGACTTCTCATAGGCTTTCCGACTCAACCATGTCAACCCTGGAAGAAATTTTTAAAATTTCAAAACCTACATCCAGACATCCAGGCTCACAGACTAACCCCAAAACAGTGACACATTACTGGGCATAATTTTATTCACTAAAGGCCTGGGCCCAAAGATTCAACCCATTACTATAACACTTTTATAAGCATGATCTTGGCCGGTTTAAGTGTGATTTCTCGTAGTCTTTCCCACTCGACCATGGTAACCCTGGAAGAAATTTTTAAGCATTCAAAACCTAAGTCAAGACATCCAGGCGATATTGGCCGGTTTAAGTGCGACTTCTCGGACGCTAATCCACTTGACCATGGTAACCCTGGAAAAAAACTATTCAAGCATTCAAAACCTAAATCCAGACATCCAGACTCTCAGACTAACCCCTTAACAGTAACACATTACTGGGCATAATTTTATTCACTAAAGGCCCTGTATTACAGTTTTCCTAAAGGACTGGACCAACAGACTCAGCCCATTTCGATAAAACTTTTATGGGAAAGATCTTGGCCGGGTTAAGTGTGACTTCTCGTAGGCTTTCCCACTCGACCCTATTAACCCTGGAAGAAATTTTTAAGCGTTCAAAACCTAAGTCCAGACATGCAGGCGCTTCATCTAGGCGGTTTTGGCCGGTTTAAGTGCGACTTCTCGGACGCTAATCCACTCGACCATGGTAACCCTGGAACAAATATTTGAGCCTTCAAAACCTGTGTCCAGACATCCAAGCTCACAGACTAACCCCATAACACTAACACATTACTGGGCATGATTTTATTCAGTAAAGGCCCTGTATTACAGTTTTCTTTAAGGCATGGGCCCACAAACTCACCCCATTACTATAATACTTTTATGGGCATGATCTTGGCCGTGTTAAGCATGACGTCACGTAGGTTTTCCAACTCGACCATGGTAACTCTGGAAGAAATATTGAAGCATTTAAAACCTAAATCCAGACATCCAGGCTCACAGACTAACCCCATAACAGTTACACATTACTGGGCACGATTTTATACAGTAAGGGCCTAGGCCCACAGACTCACCGCATTACTCTATCACTATTACGGGCATGATCTTGGCCGTGTTAAGTGTGACTTCTTGTAGGCTTTCTTACTCGACCATGGTAACCCTGGAAGAAACTTTTAAGCGTTCAAAACCTACATCCAGACATCCAGGCTCACAGACTAACCCCAAAACAGTAACATATTACTGGGCATGATTTTATTCAGTAAAGGCCTGGGCCCACAGACTCACCCCATTACTATAACACTATTATGGGCATGATCTCGGCCGGGTTAAGTGTGACTTCTCATAGGCTTTCCGACTCAACCATGTCAACCCTGGAAGAAATTTTTAAAATTTCAAAACCTACATCCAGACATCCAGGCTCACAGACTAACCCCAAAACAGTAACACATTACTGGGCATAATTTTATTCACTAAAGGCCTGGGCCCAAAGATTCAACCCATTACTATAACACTTTTATAAGTATGATCTTGGCCGGTTTAAGTGTGATTTCTCGTAGTCTTTCCCACTCGACCATGGTAACCCTGGAAGAAATTTTTAACATTTCAAAAACTAAGTCCAGATATCCAGGCTCAAGACTAACCCCATTAGAGCAATTCAATACTGGGCATGATTTTGTTCACTAAATGCCCTGTATTACAGTTTTTTTTAAGGCCTGGGCCCACAAACTCACCCCATTACTATAAAACTTTAAAGGGCATGATCTTGACAGGGTTAAGAGTGACTTCTCATAGGCTTTCCCACTCGACTATGGTAACCCTGGAACAAATATTTGAGCGTTCAAAACCTAAGTCCAGACATCCAGGGGCTTCATCCAGGCGATATTGGCCGGTTTAAGTGCGACTTCTCGGATGCTAATCCACTCGACCATGGTAACCCTGGAACAAATATTTGAGCATTCAAAACCTACGTCCAGATATCCAGGCTCAAGACTAACCCCATAACAGCAAGACATTACTGGGAATGATTTTATTCACTAAAGGCTCTGTACTACTTTTTTTTTTAAGGCCTGGACCCACAGACGCACCCCATTACTAAAACACTATTATGAGCATGATCTTGGCCGGTGTTGAGTGTTACTTCTCGTAGGCTTTCCAACTCGACCATGGTAACCCTGGAAGAAATTTTTAACATTCCAAAAACTAAGTCCAGATATCCAGGCTCAAGACTAACCCCATTAGAGCAATTCAATACTGGGCATGATTTTGTTCACTAAATGCCCTGTATTACAGTTTTTTTTCAGGCCTGGGCCCACAAACTCACCCCATTACTATAACACTTTTATGGGCATGATCTTGGCCGGGTTAAGTGTGACCTCTCGTAGGCTTTCTTACTCGACCATGGTAACCCTGGAACAAATGTTTGAGCGTTCAAAACCTACATCCAGACATCCAGGCGCTTCATCCAGGCGATATTGGCTGGTTTAAGTGCAACTTTTTGGATGCTAATCCACTCGACCATGGTAACCCTGGAACAAATATTTGAGCATTCAAAACCTACGTCCAGATATCCAGGCTCTAGACTAACGCCATAACAGCAAGACATTACTGGGCATGATTTTATTCACTAAAGGCCCTGTATTACAGTTTTCTTCAAGGCCTGGGCCCACAAACTCACCCCAGTACTATAACACTTTCAAGGGCATGATCTTTGTCGGGTTTATTTCATTCAGTAAAGGCGTGAGCCCACAGACTTACCCGATTACTATAAAACTATTATGGGCATGATCTTGGCCGGTTTAAGTGTGACTTCTCGTAGTCTTTCCCACTCAACAATGGCAACCCTGGAAGAAATATTCAAGCATTCAAAACCTACGTCCAGACATACAGGCTCACAGACTAACCCCATAACAGTAACACATTACTGGGCATGATTTTATTCAGTAAAGGCCTGGGCCCACAGATTCAACCCATTACTATTAAACTTTTATGGGCATGATCTTGACAGGGTTAAGAGTGACTTCTCGTAGGCTTTCCCGCTCGACCGAGGTAACCCTGGAAGAAATTTTTAAGCGTTCAAAACCTCAGTCCAGACATCCAGGCGCTACATCCAGGCGACATTGGCCGGTTTAAGTGCGACTTCTCGGAAGCTAATCCACTCGACCATGGTAACCCTGGAAAAAATATTTGAACGTTCAAAACCTACGTCCCGACATCCAGGCTCACAGACTAACCCCATAACAATAACACATTACTGGGCATGATTTTATTCACTAAAGGCCTGGGCCCAAAGATTCAACCCATTACTATAACACTTTTATAAGCATGATCTTGGCCGGTTTAAGTGTGATTTCTCGTAGTCTTTCCCACTCAACAATGGTAACCCTGGAAGAAATATAACACATTACTGGGCATGATTTTATTCAGTAAAGGCCCTATATTACAGTTTTCTTTAAGCCCCACAAACTCACCCCATTACAATAAAACTTTAAAGGGAATGATCTTGACAGGGTTAAGAGTGACTTCTCATAGGCTTTCCCACTCGACCATGGTAACCCTGGAAGAAATTTTTAACATTTCAAAAACTAAGTCCAGATATCCAGGCTCAAGACTAACCCCATAAGAGCAATTCAATACTGGGCATGATTTTGTTCACTAAAGGCCCTGTTTTACAGTTTTTTTTAAAGCCCGGGCCCACAAACTCACCCCATTACTATAACACTTTTATGGGCATGATCTTGGCCGGGTTAAGTGTGACTTCTCGTAGGCTTTCTTACTCGACCATGGTAACCCTGGAACAAATGTTTGAGCGTTCAAAACCTACATCCAGACATCCAGGGGCTTAATCCAGGCGCTTCATCCAGACAATATTGGCAGGTTTAAGTGCAACTCTTTGGATGCTAATCCACTCGACCATGGTAACCCTGGAAGAAATATTTAAGCGTTCAAAACCTACGCCCAGACATCTAGGCTCACAGACTAACCCCATAACAGTAACACATTACTGGCCGTGATTTTATTCAGTAGCAACCCTGTATTATAGCTTTCTTTAAAGCCTTGGCACACAAACTCACCCCATTACTACAAACCTTTTATGGGTATGTTCTTGGCCGGTTTAAGTGCGACTTCTCGGAGGCTTCCCCAGTTTTAAAGCGTTCAAAACCTAAGTCCAGACATCCATGTGCTTTTTCCAGGCGATATTGGCCTGTTTAAGTGCGACTTCACAGACAATTTTCCACTTGACCATGGTAACCCTGAAAGAAATATTTAAGCGTTCAAATCCTAAGTCTAGACATCCAGGCTCACAGACTAACCCCATAACAACAACGGATTATTTGGCATGATTTTATTCAGAAAAGGCCTGGGCCCACAGACTCAAGGCATTATTATAACAGTTTTATGGGCATGATCTTGGCAGGGTTAAGTGTAACTTCTCTGAGGCTTTCCACCTCGATCATGGTAACCCTGGAAGAAATTTTTAAACATTCAAAACCTTAATCCAGACATCCAGGCGCTTCATCCAGGCGATATTGGCCGGTTTAAATGCAACTTCTCGGACGCTTTTCCACTCGACCATGGTAACCCTGGAAGAAATATTTAAGCGTTCAAAACCTACGTCCAGACATCCAGGCTCACAGACAAACCCCATAACAGTAACACATTACTGGGCATGATTTTATTCAGTTATGGTCTGGGCCCACAAACTCACCCCATTACTATAACACTTTTACGGGCATGATCTTGGCTGGGTTAAGTGTGACTTCTCGGACGCTTTTTAACTCGACCATGGTAACCTTGGAAGAAATATTTAAACGTTCAAAACCTACGTCCAGAGATCCAGGATCACAGACAAACCCAATAAAAGTAACACATTACTGGGCATGATTTTATTCAGTAAAGGCCCTGCATTACAGTTTTCTTTAAGGCATGGTCCCACAAACTCACCCCATTACTATAACACTTTCATGGGCATGATCTTGGCCGGGTTAAGTGTGACTTCTTGTAGGTTTTCCCACTCGACCATGGTAACCCTGGAAGAAATATTGAAGCATTCAAAACCTAAATCCAGACATCCAGGCTCACAGACTAACCCCATAACAGTAACACATTACTGGGCATGAATTTATTCAGTAAAGGCCTGGGCCCACAGACTCACCCCATTACTATAACACTATTATAGGCATTATCTCGGCCGGGTTAAGTGTGACTTCTCATAGGCTTTCCCACTCGACCATGGTAACCCTTGAAGAAATTTTTAACATTTCAAAACCTAAATCCAGACATCCAGGCTCACAGACTAACCCCATAACAGTTACAAATTACTGGGCATGATTTTATTCAGTAAAGGCCCTGTATTACAGTTTTCTTTAAGGCATGGGTCAACAAACTCACCCCATTACTATAACACTTTCATGGGCATGATCTTGGCCGGGTTAAGTGTGACTTCTCGTAGGTTTTCCCACTCGACCATGGTAACCCTGGAAGAAATATTGAAGCATTCAAAAACCTAAATCCAGACATCCAGGCTTACAAACTAACCCCATAACAGTTACACATTACTGGGCATGATTTTATTCAGTAAAGGCCTGGGCCCACAGACTCACCCCTATACTATAACACTATTATGGGCATGATCTTGGCCGGGTTAAGTGTGACTTTTTGTATGCTTTCCCACTCGACCATGGTAACCCTGGAAGCAATTTTTAACATTTCAAAAACTAAGTCCAGATATCCAGGCTCAAGACTATCCCCATAACAGCAAGACATTACTGGGCATGATTTTATTCAGTAATGGCCCTGTTTTACAGTTTTCTTTAAGGCATGGGCCAACAAACTCACCCCATTACTACAACACTTTCATGGGCATGATCTTGGCCGGGTTAAGTGTGACTTCTCATGTGCTTTCCCACTCGACCATGGTAACCCTTGAAGAAATTTTTTACATTTCAAAACCTAAATCCAGACATCCAGGCTCACAGACTAACCCCATAACAGTTACACATTACTGGGTATGATTTTATTCACTATAGGTCCTGTGTTACAGCTTTCTTTAAGGCCTCGAACCACAGACTCATCCCATTACTACAACACTTTCATGGGCATGACCTTGGCTGTGTTAAGTGTGACTTCTTGTAGGCTTTCTTACTCGACCATGGTAACCCTGGAAGAAACTTTTAGGCATTCAAAACCTACGTCAAGACATCCAGCCTCACAGACTAACCCCATAACAGTAACACATTACTGGGCATGACTTTATTCAGTAAAGGCCTGGGCCCACAGATTCATCCCATTACTATAACACTTTCATGGGCATGATCTTGGCCGGGTTAAGTGTGACTCCTCGTAGGTTTTCCCACTCGACCATGATATCCCTGGAAGAAATTTTGAAGCATTAAAAACCTAAATCCAGATATCTAGGCTCACAGACTAACCCCATAAGAGTAACACATTACTGGGCATGATTTTATTCACTAAAGGCCCTGTACTACAGTTTTCTTTAAGGCCTGGGCCCACAAACTCACCCCATTACTATGACACTTGCATGGGCATGATTTTGGCCGGGTTCAGTGTGACTTCTCGTAGGTTTTCCCACTCGACCATGGTAACCCTGGAAGAAATATTGAAGCATTCAAAACCTAAATCCAGACATCTAGGCTCACAGACTAACCCAATAACAGTAACACATTTCTGGGCATGATTTTATTCAGTAAAGGCCTGGACCCACAGACTCACCCCATTACTATAACACTTATATGGGCATGATCTTGGCCGGGTAAAGCGTGACTTCTCGTAGGTTTTCCCACTCGACCATGGTAACCCTGGAAGAAATACTGAAGCGTTCAAAACCTAAATCCAGAAATCCAGGCTCACAGACTAACCCCATAACAGTAACACTTTACTGGGCATGATTTTATTCAGTAAAGGCCTGGGCCCAAAGACTCACCCCATTACTATAACGGGCGTGAGCTTGGCCGGGTTAAGTGTGACTTCTCGTAGGCTTTCCCACTCGACCATGGTAACCCTGGAAGAAATCTTTAAGCGTTCAAAACCTAAATCCAGACATCCAGGCTCACAGACTAACCCCATAACAGTAACACATTACTGGGTATGATTTTATTCACTAAAGCCTGGGCCCACAGACTCGCCCCATTACTATCACATTTTTAAGGGCATGATCTTGGTTGGGTTAAGTGTGACTTCTTGTAAGCTTTCTTACTCGACCATGGTAACCCTGGAAGAAACTTTTAAGAGTTCAAAACCTACGTCCAGACATCCAGCCTCACAGACTAACCCTATAACATTAACAAATTACTCGGCATGACATAATTCAGTTAAGGCCTGAGCCCACAAACTCACCCCATTACTATCACATTTTTATGGGCATGATCTTGGTTGGGTTAAGCGTGACTTCTCGTAGGTTTTCCCACTCGACCATGGTAACCCTGGAATAATTTTTTAAGCGTTCAAAACCTAAATCCAGACATCCAGGCTCACAGATTAACCCCATAACAACAATACATTACTGGGCAAGATTTTATTCACTAGAAGCCCTGTATTACAGCTCTCTTTAAGGCCTGGACTCACAGACTCACCACATTACTATAACACTTTCATAGGCATGATCTTGGCCGACTTAAGTGTGACTTCTCGTAGGCTTTCCCACTCGACCATGGTAACCCTGGAAGAAATTTTTAAGCGTTCAAAACCTAAATCTAGACATCCAGGCTCACAGACTAACCCCATAACAGTAACACATTACTGGCCATGATTTTATTCACTAAAGGCCCTGTATTACAGCTTTCTTTAAAGCCTGGACCCAAAGACTCACCCCATTACTATAACACTTTCAGGGGCATGATCTTGGCCGGGTAAAGTATGACTTCTCGTTGGTTTTCCCACTCGACCATGGTAACCCTGGAACAAATATTTGAGCGTTCAAAACCTACGTCCAGACATCCAGGATCACAGACTAATCCCACAACAGTAACACATTACTGGGCATTATTTTATTCAGTAAAGGCCTGGGCCCACAAACTCACCCCATTATTACAAAACTATTATGGGCATGATCTTGGTCGACTTAAGTGTGACTTCTCATAGGCTTTCCCACTCGACCATGGTAACCCTGGAAGAAACTTTTAAGAGTTCAAAACCAAAATCCAGACATCCAGGCTCACAGATTAACCCCATAACAGTAACGCATTACTGGGCAAGATTTTATTCACTAAAGGCCCTGTATTACAGCTCTCTTGAAGGCCTGGACTCACAGACTCACCACATTACTATAACACTTTCATAGGCATGATCTTGGCCGACTTAAGTGTGACTTCTCGTAGGCTTTCCCACTCGACCATGGTAACCCTGGTAGAAATATTGAAGTTTTTAAAACCTAAATCAAGACATCCAGGCTCACAGACTAACCCCATAACAGTTACACATTACTGGGCATGATTTTACTCAGTAAAGGCCTGGGCCCACAGACTCACCCCATTACTCTAACACTATTATGTGCATGAGCTTGGCCGTGTTAAGTGTGACTTCTTGTAGGCTTTCTTACTCGACCATGGTAACCCTGGAAGAAACTTTTAAGAGTTCAAAACCAAAATCCAGACATCCAGGCTCACAGATTAACCCCATAACAGTAACGCATTACTGGGCAAGATTTTATTCACTAAAGGCCCTGTATTACAGCTCTCTTTAAGGCCTGGACTCACAGACTCACCACATTACTATAACACTTTCATAGGCATGATCTTGGCCGACTTAAGTGTGACTTCTCGTAGGCTTTCCCACTCAACCATGGTAACCCTGGAAGAAACTTTTAAGAGTTCAAAACCTACGTCCAGACATTCAGCCTCACAGACTAACACTATAACAGTAACAAATTACTCGGCATGACTTTATTCAGTAAAGGCCTGAGCCCACAAACTCACCCCATTACTATCACATTTTTATGGGCATGATCTTGGTCGGGTTAAGTGTGACTTCTCGTAGGCTTTCCCATTCGACCATGGTAACCCTGGAAGAAACTTTTAAGCCATCAAAACCTACGTCCAGACATCCAGGCTCACAGACTAACCCCATAACAGCTACACATTACTGCGTATGACTTTATTCAGTAAAGGTCTGGGCCCACAAACTCAGTCCATTACTATAACACTTTTATAGGCATGATATTGGCCGGATTAAGTGCGAATTCTGGTAGGTTTTCCCACTCGACCATGGTAACCCTGGAAGAAATTTTTAAGCGTTCAAAACCTACGTCCAGACATCCAGCCTCACAGACTAACCCCATAACAGTAACACATTACTGCGTATGACTTTATTCAGTAAAGGCCTGGGCCCACAATCTCAACCCATTACTATAACGGTTTTATGGGCATGATCTTGGCCGGGTAAAGTATGACTTCTCGTTGGTTTTCCCACTCGACCATGGTAACCCTGGAACAAATATTTGAGCGTTCAAAACCTACGTCCAGACATCCAGGATCACAGACTAATCCCATAACAGTAACACATTACTGGGCATTATTTTATTCAGTAAAGGCCTGGGCCCACAAACTCACCCCATTATTACAAAACTATTATGGGCATGATCTTGGTCGACTTAAGTGTGACTTCTCATAGGCTTTCCCACTCGACCATGGTAACCCTGGAAGAAACTTTTAAGAGTTCAAAACCAAAATCCAGACATCCAGGCTCACAGATTAACCCCATAACAGTAACGCATTACTGGGCAAGATTTTATTCACTAAAGGCCCTGTATTACAGCTCTCTTGAAGGCCTGGACTCACAGACTCACCACATTACTATAACACTTTCATAGGCATGATCTTGGCCGACTTAAGTGTGACTTCTCGTAGGCTTTCCCACTCGACCATGGTAACCCTGGTAGAAATATTGAAGTTTTTAAAACCTAAATCAAGACATCCAGGCTCACAGACTAACACCATAACAGTTACACATTACTGGGCATGATTTTACTCAGTAAAGGCCTGGGCCCACAGACTCACCCCATTACTCTAACACTATTATGTGCATGAGCTTGGCCGTGTTAAGTGTGACTTCTTGTAGGCTTTCTTACTCGACCATGGTAACCCTGGAAGAAACTTTTAAGAGTTCAAAACCAAAATCCAGACATCCAGACATCCAGGCTCACAGATTAACCCCATAACAGTAACGCATTACTGGGCAAGATTTTATTCACTAAAGGCCCTGTATTACAGCTCTCTTTAAGGCCTGGACTCACAGACTCACCACATTACTATAACACTTTCATAGGCATGATCTTGGCCGACTTAAGTGTGACTTCTCGTAGGCTTTCCCACTCGACCATGGTAACCTAGGTAGAAATTTTTAAGCGTTCAAAACCTGAATCCAGACATTTAGGCTCACAGACTAACCCCATAACAGTAAAACATTACTCGGCATGATTTTATTCAGTAAAGGCCCTGTATTACAGCTGTCTTTAAGGCCTGGACCCAGAGACTCACCCCATTACTATAACACTTTCATGGGCATGATCTTGGCCGGGTTAATTGTGACTTCTCGTAGGCTTTCCCATTCGACAATGGTAATCCTGGAAGAAATTTTTAAGCGCTCAAAAGCTACGTCCCGACATCCAGGCTCACAGACTAACCCCATAACAGCAACACATTACTGGGCATTATTTTATTCAGTAATGGCCTGGGCCCACAGACTCATTCCATTACTATAACACTATTATGGGCATGATCTTGGCCAGGTTAAGTGTGACTTCTCGTAGGCTTTCCCACTCGACCATGGTAACCCTGGAACAAATGTTTGAGCTTTCAAAACCTACATCCAGACATCCAGGCTCACAGACTAACCCCATAACAGTAACATATTACTGGGCATGACTTTATTCAGTAAAGGCCTGGCCCCACAGACTCATTCCATTACTATAACACTTTCATGGGCATGATCTTGGCTGAGTTAAGTGTGACTTCTCGTAGGCTTTCCCACTCGACCATGGTAACCCTGGTTGAAATTTTTAAGCGTTCAAATCCTGAATCCACACATCCAGGCTCACAGACTAACCCCATAACAGTAACACATTACTGCATGTGACTTTATTCAGTAAAGGCCAGGGCCCAGAAACTCAACCCATTACTACAACACTTTTATGGGGCATGATCTTGGCCGACTTAAGTGTGACTTCTCGTAGGCTTTCCCACTCGACCATGGTAACCCTGGTAGAACATTTAAGCGTTTAAAACCTGAATCCAGACATCCAGGCTCACAGACTAACCCCATAACAGTAATACATTACTGGGCATGATGTTATTCAGTAAAGGCCCTGTACTACAGCTGTCTTTAAGGCCTGGACCCAGAGACTCACCCCATTACTATAACACTTTCATGGGCATGATCTTGGCCGAGTTAAGTGTGACTTCTCGTAGGTTTTCCCATTCGACCATGGTAACCCTGGAACAAATAATTGAGCGTTCAAAACCTACGTCCAGACATCCAGGCTCACAGACTAATCCCATAACAGTAACATATTACTTGGCATGATTTTATTCAGTAAAGGCCCTGTATTACAGCTGTCTTTAAGGCCTGGACCCACAGACTCACCCCATTACTATAACACTTTCATGGGCATGATCTTGGCCGGGTTAAGTGTGACTCCTCGTAGGTTTTCCCACTCGACCATGATACCCCAAAAAGAAATTTTAAAACATTAAAAACCTAAATCCAGATATCTAGGCTCACAGACTAACCCCATAACAGTAACACATTACTGGGCATGATTTTATTCACTAAAGGCCCTGTACTACAGTTTTCTTTAAGGCCTGGGCCCACAAACTCACCCCATTACTATGACACTTGCATGGGCATGATATTGGCCGGGTTAAGTGTGACTTCTCGTAGGTTTTCCCACTCGACCATGGTAACCCTGGAACAAATATTTGAGCGTTCAAAACCTACGTCCATACATCCACGATCACAGACTAATCCCATAACAGTAACACATTACTGGGAATAATTTTATTCAGTAAAGACCTGGGCCCACAAACTCACCCCATTACCATAAAACTTTAATGGGAATGATCTTGGTCGGGTTAAGTGTGACTCCTCATAGGCTTTCCCACTCGACCACGGTAAGCCTGGAAGAAATTTTTAAAAATTCAAAACCTCTGTCCAGACATCCAGGCTCACAGATTAACCCCATAACAGCAAGACATTACTGGGCATGATTTTATTCAGTAAAGGCCTGGGCCCACAGACTCACCTAATTACTATAGCACTATTATGGGCATGATCTTGGCTGGGTTAAGAGTGACTTCTCGTATGCTTTTCCACTCGACCATGGTAACCCTGGAAGAAATTTTTTAACATTTCAAAAACTAAGTCCAGATATCCAGGCTCAAGACTATCCCCATAACAGCAAAACATTACTGGGCATGATTTTATTCAGTAAATGCCTGGGCCCACAAACTCAACCCCATTACTATAACACTTTTAGGGGCTTGATCTTGGTTGGGTTAAGTCTGACTTCTCGTAGGCTTTCCCACTCGACCACGGTAGCCATGGAAGAAATTTTTAAGCGTTCAAAACCTAAGTCCAGACATTCAGTCGCTTCTTCCAGGCGATATTGGCCGGGTTAAGTGTGACTTCTCGTAGGTTTTCCCACTCGACCATGGTAACCCTGGAACAAATATTTGAGCGTTCAAAACCTACGTCCACACATCCACGATCACAGACTAATCCCATAACAGTAACACAGTACTGGGCATAATTTTATTCAGTAAAGACCTGGGCCCACAAACTCACCCCATTACCATAAAACTTTCATGGG
Source organism: Puntigrus tetrazona (assembly GCF_018831695.1). NCBI lineage: Eukaryota > Metazoa > Chordata > Actinopteri > Cypriniformes > Cyprinidae > Puntigrus > Puntigrus tetrazona. The sequence goes on from NW_025048625.1 coordinate 135,732, forward strand.
AATGATCTTGGTCGGGTTAAGTGTGACTCCTCAAAGGCTTTCCCACTTGACCACGGTAAGCCTGGAAGAAATTTTTAAGAATTCAAAACCTATGTCCAGACATCCAGGCTCACAGACTAACCCCAGAACAGCAACACATTACTGGGCATGATTTTATTCAGTAAAGGCCTGGGCCCACAGACTCACCCAATTACTATAGCACTATTATGGGCTTGATCTTGGCTGGGTTAAGTGTGACTTCTCGTTTGCTTTTCCACTCGACCATGGTAACCCTGGAAGAAATTTTTTAACATTCCAAAACTTAAGTCCAGATATCCAGGCTCAAGACTATCCCCATAACAGCAAAACATTACTGGGCATGATTTTATTCAGTAAATGCCTGGGCCCACAAACTCAACCCCATTACTATAACACTTTTATGGGCATGATGTTGGTTGGGTTAAGTCTGACTTCTCGTAAGCTTTCCCACTCGACCATGGTAGCCATGGAAGAAATTTTTAAGCGTTCAAAACCTACGTCCATACATCCACGATCACAGACTAATCCCATAACAGTAACACATTACTGGGCATGATTTTATTCAGTAAAGACCTGGGCCCACAAACTCACCCCTTTATTACAACACTATTATGGGCATGATCTTGGTCGACTTAAGTGTGACTTCTCGTAGGCTTTCCCACTCGACCATGGTAACCCTGGAACAAATATTTGAGCGTTCAAAACCTACGTCCAGACATCCAGGCTCACAGACTAACCCCATAACAGTAACACATTACTGGGCATGATTTTATTCAGTAAAGGCCTGGGCCAACAGACTCCCCCTATTACTATAACACTATTATGGGCATGATCTTGGCTGGGTTAAGTGTGACTTCTCGTAGGCTTTCCCACTCGACCATGGTAACCCTGGAAAAATTTTTTAAGAATTCAATACCTAAGTACAGACATCCAGGCGCTTCATCCAGGCGATTTTGCCCAGTTTAAGTGCGACTTCTCGGACGCTAATCCACTCGACTATGGTAACCCTGGAAGAAATTTTGAAGTGATCTAAACCTTAATCCAGACATCCAGACTCACAGACTAAACCCATAACAGTAACACATTACTGGGCATGATTTTATTCAGTAAAGGCCTTGGCCCACAGACTCACCCCATTACTATAACACTATTATGGGCTTGATCTTGGCAGGGTTAAGCGTGACTTCTCGTAGGCTTTCCCACTCGACCACGGTAACCCTGGAAGAATTTTTTTAAGCATTCAATACCTAAGTACAGACATCCAGGCGCTTCATCCAGGCGATATTGCCCAGTTTAAGTGCGACTTCTCGGACGCTAATCCACTCGACTATGGTAACCCTGGAAGAAATATTGAAGTGATCTAAACCTTAACCCAGACATCCAGGCTCACAGACTAACCCCATAACAATAACACATTACTGGGCATGATTTTATTTAGTAAAGGCCTGGGCCCACAAACTCACCCCATTACTATAACACTTTTATGGGCATGATCTTGGCCGGATTAAGTGCGACTTCTCATATGCTTTTCTACTCGACCACGGTAACCCTGGAAGAATTTTTTAAGCATTCAATACCTAAGTACAGACGTCCAGGCGCTTCATCCAGGCGATATTGCCCAGTTTAAGTGCGACTTCTCGGACGCTAATCCACTCGACTATGGTAACCCTGGAAGAAATATTGAAGTGATCTAAACCTTAATCCAGACATCCAGGCTCACAGACTAACCCCATAACAATAACACATTACTGGGCATGATTTTATTCAGTAAAGGCCTGGGCCCACAAACTCACTCCATTGCTATAACACTTTTATGGGCATGATCTTGGCCGGTTAAGTGCGACTTCTCAAAGGCTTTACCCCTCGACCATGGTAGCCATGGAAGAAATTTTTAAGCGTTCAAAACCTAAGTTCAGACATTCCGGTGCTTCATCCAGGCGATATTGGCCAGTTAAAGCGCGACTTCTCGGGCGCTTTTTCACTCGACCATGGTAACCCTGGAACAAATATTTAAGCGTTCAAACCCTACGTCCAGACATCCAGGCTCACAGACTAACCCCATAAAAGTAACACATTACTGGGCATGATTTTATTCAGTAAAGGCCTGGGCCAACAGACTCCCACTATTACTATAACACTATTATGGGCATGATTTTGGCTGGGTTAAGTGTTACTTCTCGTAGGCTTTCCCACTCGACCATGGCAACCCAGGAAACAAATTTTAAGAATTCAAAACCTACATCCAGACATCCAGCCTCACAGATTAACCCTATAACTGCAACACATTACTGGGCATGATTTTATTCAGTAAAGGCCTGGGCCCACAAACTCACCCCATTACTATAACACTTTTATGGGCATGATCTTGGCTGGGTTAAGTGTGACTTCTCGGGCGCTTTTCTACTCGACCATGGTAACCCTGGAACAAATATTTGAGCGTTCAAAACCTACGTCCAGACATCCAGGCTCACAGACTAACCCCATAACAGTAACACATTACTGGGCATGATTTTATTCAGTAAAGGCCTGGGCCAACAGACTCCCCCTATTACTATAACACTATTATGGGCATGATCTTGGCTGGGTTAAGTGTGACTTCTCGTAGGCTTTCCCACTCGACCATGGTAACCCTGGAAAAAATTTTTAAGAATTCAAAACCTACATCCAGACATCCAGCCTCACAGATTAACCCTATAACAGCAACACATTACTGGGCATGATTTTATTCAGTAAAGGCCTGGGCCCACAAACTCACCCCATTACTATAACACTTTTATGGGCATGATCTTGGCTGGGTTAAGTGTGACTTCTCGTAGGCTTTCCCACTCAACCATGGTAACCCTAGAACAAATATTTGAGTGTTCAAAACCTACGTCCAGATATCCAGACTCAAAGACTAAACCCATAACAGTAACACATTACTGGGCATGATTTTATTCAGTAAAGGCCTTGGCCCACAGACTCACCCCATTACTATAACACTATTATGGGCATGATCTTGGCAGGGTTAAGCGTGACTTCTCGTAGGCTTTCCCACTCAACCACGGTAACCCTGGAAGAAATATTGAAGCATTCAAAACCTAAATCCAGACATCCAGGCTCAAAGACTAACCCCATAACAGTAACACATTACTGGGCATGATTTTATTCAGTAAAGGCCTGGGCGCACAAACTCACCCCATTATTACAACACTATTATGGGCATGATCTTGGTCGACTTAAGTGTGACTTCTCGTAGGCTTTCCCACTCGACCATGGTAACCCTGGAACAAATATTTGAGCTTTCAAAACCTACGGGCAGACATCCAGGCTCACAGATTAAACCCATTACAGTTACACATTACTGCGCATGACTTTATTCAGTAAAGGCCTGGGACCAGAAACTCATCCCATTACTATAACACTTTTATGGGCATGATCTAGGCCGGGTTAAGAGTGACTTCTCGTAGGCTTTCTTACTCGACAATGGTAACCCTGGAAGAAACTTTTAAGCGTTCAAAACCTACGTCCAGACATCCAGGCGATATTTGCTGGTTTAAGTGCAACTTCTCGGACGCTAATCCACTCGACCATGGTAACCCTGGAAGAAGTTTTTAAGCGTTAAAAATCTAAGTCCAGACATCCAGGCTCACAGACTAACCCCATAACAGTAACACATTTCTGGGCATGATTTTATTCAGTAAAGGCCTGGGCTCAAAGATTCAACCCATTACTATAACACTTTTATAAGCATGATCTTGGCCGGTTTAAGTGTGACTTCTCGTAGTCTTTCCCACTCAACAATGGTAACACTGGAAGAAATATTCATGCATTCAAAACCTGCATCCAGACATCCAGGCTCACAGACTAACCCCATAACAGTAACCCATTACTGGGCATGATTTTATTCAGTAAAGGCCTGGGCTCAAAGATTCAACCCATTACTATAACACTTTTATAAGCATGATCTTGGCCGGTTTAAGTGTGACTTCTCGCAGTCTTTCCCACTGAACAATGGAAACACTGGAAGAAATATTCATGCATTCAAAACCTGCATCCAGACATCCAGGCTCACAGACTAACCCCATAACAGTAACACATTACTTGGCATGATTTTATTCAGTAAAGGCCCTGTAGTACAGTTTTCTTTAAGTCATGGGCCAACAAATTCACCCCCATTACTATAACACTTTCATGGGCATGATCTTGGCCGAGTTAAGTGTGACATCTCATAGGCTTTCCTACTCGACCATGGTAACCCTGGAACAAACAATTGAGCGTTCAAAACCTACGTCCAAACATCCAGGCTCACAGACTAATCAAATAACAGTAACACATTACTGCATGTGACTTTATTCAGTAAAGTCCTGGACCCAGAAACTCAACCCATTACTACAACACTTTTATGGGCATGATCTTGGCCGACTTAAGTGTTGCTTCTCGTAGGCTTTCCCACTCGACCATGGTAACTCTGGTAGAAATTTTTAAGCGTTCAAAACCTGAATCCAGACATCCAGGCTCACAGACTAACCCCATAACAGTAACACATTACTGGGCATGATTTTACTCACTAAACGCCCTGTACTACAGTTTTCTTTAAGACCTGGGCCCACAAACTCACCCCATTACTATAACACTTTTATGAGCATGATCTTGGCCAGGTTAAGTGTGACTTCTCTTAGGCTTTCATACTCGACCATGGTAACCCTGGAACAAATGTTTGAGCATTCAAAACCTACGTCGAGACATCCAGGCTCACAGACTAACCCCATAACAGTAACACATTACGGGGCATGATTTTTTTCAGTAAGGGCCCTGTATTACAGTTTTCTTTAAGGCCTGGGCCCACAAACTTACCCCATTACTATAAAACTTCAATGGGCATGATCTTGACAGGGTTAAGACTGACTTCTCGTAGGCTTTCCCAATCGACCATGGTAACCCTGGATAAAATTTTTAAGCGTTCAAAACCTAAGTCCAGACATCCAGGCGCTTCATCCAGGCGATATTGTCCGGTTTTAGTGCGACTTCTCGGACACTAATCCACTCGACCATGGTAACCCTGGGTCAAATATTTCAGCGTTCAAAACCAACGTCCAGACATCCAGGCTCACAGACTAACCCCATAACAGTAACACATTACTGGGCATGATTTTATTCAGTACAGACAATGTATTACAGTTTTCTTTATGGCATGGGCCCACAAACTCACCCCATTACTATAACACTTTTATGTGCATGATATTGGCCGGGTTAAGCGTGACTTCTCGTAGGTTTTCCCACTCGACCATGGTAACACTGGAACAAATATTGAAGCGTTCAAAACCGAAATCCAGACATCCAGGCTCACAGACTAACCCCATAACAGTAACACATTACTGGGCATGATTTTATTTAGTAAAGGCCTGGGCCCACAGACTCACCCCATTACTATAACAGGCGTGATCTTGGCCGGGTTAAGTGTGACTTCTCGTAGGCTTTCCCATTCGACCATGGTAACTCTGGAAGAAATTTTTAAGCGTTCAAAACCTAAATCCAGACATCCAGGCTCACAGACTAACCCAATAACAGTAACACATTACTGGGTATGATTTTATTCAGTAAAGACCTGGGCCCACAAACTCACCCCATTGTTACAACACTATTATGGGCATGATCTTGGCCGGGTTAAGTGTGACTTCTCGTAGGCTTTCATACTCGACCATGGTAACCCTGGAAGAAAATTTTAAGCTTTCAAAACCTACGTCCAGACATCCAAGCACACAGACTAACCCCTTAACAGTAACACATTACTGGGCTTGATTTCATTGAGTAAAGGCCTGGGCCCGCAGACTCACTCCATTACTATAACACTATTAGGGGCAGGATCTTGGCCGGGTTAAGTGTGACTTTTCGTAGTCTTTCCCTTTCGACCATGGTAACCCTGGAAGAAGTTTTTAAGCATTCAAAATCTAAATCCAGACATCCAGGCGATATTGGCCGGTATAAATGCGACTTCTCGGACGCTAATCCACTCGACCATGGTAACCCTGGAACAAATGTTTGAGCATTCAAAACCTACGTCCAGACATACAGGCTCACAGACTAACCCCATAACAGTAACACATTACTTGGTCTGATTTTATTTAGTAAAGGCCTGGGCCAACATACTCACTCCATTACTATAACACTATTAAGGGCAGGATCTTGGCCATGTTAAGTGTGACTTCTCGTAGGCTTTCCCACTCGACCATGGTAACCCTGGAACAAATTTTTAAGCGTTCAAAACCTACGTCCAGACATCCAGGCGATATTGGCCGGTTTAAGTGCGACTTCTCGGACGCTAATCCGCTCGACCATGGTAACCCTGGGTCAAATATTTGAGCGTTCAAAACCTACGTCCAGACATCCAGGCTCACAGACTAACCCCATAACAGTAACACATTACTGGGCATGATTTTATTCAGTAAGTACCATGTATTACAGTTTTCTTTAAGGCATGGGCCCACAAACTCACCCCATTACTATAACACTTTTATGGGCATGATCTTGGCCGGGTTAAGCGTGACTTCTCGTAGGTTTTCCCACTTGACCATGGTAACCCTGGAACAAATATCGAAGCATTCAAAACCTAAATCCAGACATCCAGGCTCAAAGACTAACGCCGTAACAGTAACACATTACTGGGCATGATTTTATTTAGTAAAGGCCTGGGCCCACAGACTCACCCCATTACTATAACAGGCGTGATCTTGGCCGGGTTAAGTGTGACTTCTCGTAGGCTATCTTGCATTTCTAATTGCTGGTAACTCCTGAAGAAACTAATAAGCATTCAAAACCTACGCCCAAACATCCAAGCACAGCAGACTAACCCCATACAGTAACACATTACTGGGTATGATCTTATTCAGTAAAGGCTCACAACAGACTCACCCATTACTATAAAATCCTTGGTGGAATGTCTGGCTGGGCTATGTGACTTCGACGCTTCCCACTGCATCATGGTAACCTGGAACAAATTCTTTAAGCATTCAAACCTACGCCCAGACATCCAGCTGACATTGGCTTAGCTAAGGCAACTGGACGCTTAATCCACCTCACCATGGTAACTCCTGGAACAACATTTGAACGCTCAAAACCTACGCCCAGACATCCAGGCTCACAGACTAACTCCCATAACAATAACACATTACTGGGCAAGGATTTTATTCAGCAGCCCTGTATTACAATTTTCTTTAAGGCATGGGCCCACAAACTCACCCACGCATTATAATACTTTCTATGGGCATGATCTTGGCCTAGTTAAGGTGACTTCGTGAGGGTTTTCCCACCACTACGGCGACCCTGGAAGAAATATTGAAGCATTCAAAACCTAAATCCAAACATCCAGGCTTACAGACTAACCTCTATAACAGTAAAATACATTATTGGGCACATGATTTTATTCAAAGGCCTGGGGCCCACAGACTCATCCCCATTACTATAACACTATTATGGGTATGATCTCGGCCGGTTAAGTGTGCTCTCTCACAGGCTTTCCCACTGACCATGGTAACCCTTGAAGAAATTCTCTTTTACATTTCAAAATCTAAGTCCACATCCAGGCCACAGACTAACCACATAACTGAACACACATTGGGCATGATTTATTCCACTAAAGGCCCTGTATTACAGTTTCTTTTTAAAGCCTGACTCACAGACTCACCCCATTACTATAACACTTTCATGGCAAGATCTGCCTCGAGCAGGTAGACTTCTGTAGGTTTTCCCACTGACCATGGTAGCTCTGGAACAAATATTTGAGTGTTCAAACCTACGCCCAGATATCCAGACTCACAGACAACCTTGCTAACAGTAACACAATACTGGGTATGATTTCATTTTAAAGGACTCCTGTATTACAGCTGTCTTTACTGCCTGACCCACAGACTCACACTCATTACTATAACACTTTCATGGGCAAGAGATCTTGGCCGGGTTATGTGACTTCTCGTAGGCTTTCCACTGACTCATGGTAACCCTGGATCAAATAATTGAGCCGCTCAAAACCTACGCCCAGACATCCAGGCTCACAGAGACTAACCCCATAACAGCCATTACTGGTTATGATTTTATTCAGTAAAGGCCCTGTATGCAGCTGTCTTTAAGGCCTGGACCTGCCAGACTCACCCCATTACTATAACACTTTCATGGGCATGATCTTACCGGTTATGCAGACTTCTCGTAGGCTTTCCACCCGACCATGGTAACCCTGGAAGAAACTAATAAGCATTCAAACCTACGTCCAAACATCCAAGCACACAGGACTAACCCATAACAGTAACACATTACTGGGTATGATTTTATTCAGTAAAGGCCTGGGCCAACAGACTCACACCCCATTACTATAAAACTTTTATGGAATGAGCTTGGCCGGGCTATGACTGTGACGCTTTCCCACTCCGACTCATGAACTCCTGGAACAAATTTTTACATTCAAACCCACGCCCAGACATCCAGGAAAACAGCTGGTTTAAGTGCAACTTCGGACGCTTAATCCACTGACCATGGTAACCCTGGAACAAATATTTGAACGCTCAAAACCTACGCCCAGACATCCAGGCTCACAGACTAACTCCTGCTAACAATAACACATTGCCGGGCATGATTTTATTCAGTGCAAAGGCTCTGTATTGCTAATTTTTAAGGCATGGGCCTCACAAACTCACCTCCTATTACTATAATACTTTCATGGGCATGATCTTGCCGAGTTAAGTGTGACTTCTCGTAGGTTTTCCACTCACGATGGCACTCCTGGAAGAAATATTGAAGCATTCAAAACCTAAATCCAAACATCCAGGCTTAAGGCAGACTAACTCCTACAACAGTAACACATTATTGGGCATGATTTTATTCAGTAAAGGCCTGGGCCCACAGACTATCCATTACTATAACACTATTATGGGCATGAATGGCCAGGTTAAGTGTGCTTTCTCAGGCTTCCCATCGACCATGGTAACCCTTGAAGAAATTCTTTTTACATTTCAAAATCTAAGTCCAGACATCCAGGCTCAGACTAACCACATAACTGGAACACATTACTGGGCATGATTTTATCTACTAAAGGCCCTATTACAGTTTTCTTTGAAGCCTGGACCCACAGACTCACCCCCATTACTATAACACTTTCTATGGCATGATCTTGGCTGGTTAAGTGTGACTTTGCAGGTTTTCCCACTCGACCATGGTAGCCCTGGAACAAAGACATTTGAGTGTTCAAAACCTACGCCCAGATATCCAGACTCCGCCAGACTAACCCCATAACAGTAACACAATACTGGGCATGATTTCATTTAGTAAAGGACCTGTATTACAGCTGTCTTAAGGCCTGGACCCACAGACTCACCCTTAATACTATAACACTTTCATGGGCATGATCTTGGCCGGGTTAAGGTGACTTCTCGTAGGCTTTCCTCCCACTGACCGTAACCCTGGATCAAATAATTGAGCGCTCAAAACCTACGCCCAGACATCCAGGCTCTCACAGACTAACCCTACAACAGCAACACATTACTGGTTATGATTTTATCTAGTAAAGGCCCTGTATTACAGTTGTTGTTAAGGCCTGGACCCACAGACTTACCCCATTACTATAACACTTTCATGGGTGCATGATCTTGGCCGGGTTATGTGACTCGTGAGGCTTCTTCTCACTCCGACCATGGTAACCCCTGGAACAAATAATTGAGCTGCCTCACCTACATCCAGACATCCAGGCTCACAGACTAACCCCATAACAGTATCACATTATCATGTGATGACTTCCTCATTCAGTAAAGGCCTGACCAGAAATCAACCCATTATTATAACGCTTTATGGAATGATCTTAGTCGGTTAGTGTGACTTCTCAGGCTTTCTCCCACCGAATTACGGTAACCCCGGAACAAATAAAATAATTGAGCTGCTCAAAACCTAACACGCCCAGACATCCAGGCTCAGAGACTAATCCCCATAACAGTAACATTACTGCATGTGACTTTGTCTGCAGCTGCCTGGGCCTGTAAAACTCAATCCATTACTACAACACTTTTATCAGGTGGCATGATCTCGGCCGACTTATGTGACTTCGCAGGGCTTTCCCACTGACCATGGTAACCCTGTAAGAAGTTTTTGCCATTCAAAATCAAAATCCAGACATCCAGGCGATATTGGCCGGTTTAAATGGCGACTTCTCGGACGCCAATCCACTAATTACGGTAACCTGGAACAAATGTTTGAGCATTCAAAACCTGGTGTCCAGACATCCAGTCTCACAGACTAACGCCATAACAGTAAATAATAATACGGGCACATGATTTTATTTAGTAGCCTGGCCCACAGACTCACCTCATTACTATAACAGGCGTGGATCTTGGCTCGGGTTAAGTGTGACTTCTCAGAGGCTTTTCCCACCGACCACAGTAACCCTGGTAGAAATTTCTAAGCTGCTCAAAACCTACGCCCAGACATCCAAGCACACAGATTCAACCCCTAACAAACACATTACTGGGCATGATTTTATTGAGTAAAGGCCTGGGCCCGCAGACTCACTCCATTACTATAACACTGTTATGGGCATGATGTTGGCCGGTTAAGTGACTTCTCGAGGCTTTACTCACCATGGTAACCCTGGAAGAAACTATTAAGCATTCAAACCTACGCCCAGACATCCACACAGACTAACCCCTTTAACAGTAACACACACATTGGGCATGATTTTAGTGAGTAAAGGCCTGGGCCCGTAGACTCACCCATTACTATAACACTATTAGGGGCATGATCTTGGCCGGTTAAGTGTGACTTCGAGGCTTTTCCCATTCGACCATGGTAACCCTGGAAGAAGTTTTTGCCGTTAAAAATCTAAGTCCAGACATCCAGGCTCACTAGACTAACTTATAACAGTAAATAATACTGGCATGATTTTATTCAGTAAGTACCATGTATTACAGCTTTAAGGCATGGGGCCCACAAACTCACCCCCATTACTATAACACTTTTTATAGGGCATGGTCTTGGCCGGGTTGAAGCGTGACTTCTCGTAGGCTTCCCAATCGACCATGGTAACCCTGGAAGAAATTCTTGCTGCCCAAAACCTAAGTCCAGACATCCAGGCGCTTTCATCCAGGTGATATTGTCCGCCGGCGCACCGGACGCTTAATCCACTCGACAATGGTAAACTGGAAGAAACTTTTGCCATCCAAAGCCTACGCCCAGACATCCAAGCACACAGACTAACCCCTTAACAGTAACACATTACTGGGCATGATTTTATTGAGTAAAGGCTCAAACGTAGACTCACTCCATTACTATACCTATTAGGTACATCTTGGCCATATGTGACTTCTCGTGAGGCTTTCCCATTCACCATGGTAACCCTGGAAGAAGTTTCTAAGTTGCTAAAAATTCAAGTCCAGACATCCAGGCTCACAGACTAACCCTACAACAGCAACACACTTCTGGGCATGATTTTATTCAGCAAAGGCCTGGGCCTTCAAAAGATTCAACCTCCATTAGCTATAACACTTTTATAAGCATGATCTTGGCCGGTTTAAGTGTGACTGTAGTCTTTTCCCACTCAACAATGGTAACACTTGGAAGAAATATTCATGCATTCAAAACCTGCATCCAGACATCCAGGTTCACAGACTAACCCCATAACAGTAACTCATTACTGGGCACATGATTTTATTCAGTAAAGGCCTGGGCCCAAAGATTCAACCCATTACTATAACACTTTTATACTGATCTTGGCCGTTTAAGTGTGATTTCTGCAGTCTTTCCCCACTGAACAATGGAAACACTGAAGAAATATTCATGCATTCAAAATCCATCCAGACATCCAGGCTCAGACTAACTCCTACAACAGTAAATACACATTGCAGCATGATTTGTCCAGTAAAGGCCCTGTAGTAATAGTTTTCTTTAAGTCATGGCCAACAAATTCACCCTAATACTATAACACTCATGGGCATGATCTTGGCCGAAGTTAAGGTGACATCTCATAGGCTTTCCTACTCGAATTATGGTAACCCTGGAACAAAACAATTGAGCTGCTCAAACCTACGCCCAAACATCCAGGCTCACAGACTAATCAAAATAACAGTAAACACATTGCTGCATGTGACTTTATTCATAAAAGTCCTGGACCCAGAAACTCATCCATTACTACAACACTTTATGCACTGACCTTGGCCGACTTCTAAGTGTTGCTTCGTAGGCTTCTCTCCACTCACCATGGTAACTCTGGTAGAAATTTTTAAGCTGCTCAAAACCTGACCAGACATCCAGGCTCACAGACTAACCCCATAACAGTAAATATTAATACTGGGCATGATTTTACCTACTAAACGCCCTGTACTACAGTTTTCTTTAAGACCTGGCCCACAAACTCACCCCATTACTATAACACTTTATGAGCATGATCTTGGCCAGGTTAAGTGTGACTTCTCTTAGGCTTTCATATTTCTAATTACAGTAACTCTGGAACAAATGTTTGAGCATTCAAACCTACGCTGAGACATCCAGGCTCACTAGACTAACCCCATAACAGTAACACATTACGGCATGATTTTTTTCAGTAAGGGCCCTGTATTATAGTTTTCTTTGTTGCCTGGGCCTGGCAAAACTCACCTCATTACTATAAAACTCTTCAATGGGCATGATCTGACAGGGTTAAGACTGACTTCCTCGTGAGGCTTTCCTAATCGCATCATGGTAACCCTGGATAAAATTCTGGTTGGTTCAAACCCAAGTCCAGACATCCAGGCGCTTCATCCAGCGACATTGTCCGGTTTAGGCGCATTCTCTCGACACTAATCCACTCACCATGGTAACTCCCACAAATATTTCAAAGGCTCAAAACCTACCCAAGACATCCAGGCTTACAGACTAATCCCTACAACAGTAACACATTACTGGGCATGATTTTTATTCTAGTACAGACAATGTAATATAGTTTTCTTTTATGGCATGGGCCCACAAACTCACTCCCATTACTATAACACTTTTATGTGCAATGTGATATTGGCCGGTTGGGGCGTGACTTCTCAGAGGTTTTCCCACTCATCATGGGGTAACACTGGAACAAATATTGAAGGTTTCAAAACCAAATCCAGACATCCAGGCTCACAGACTAACCCCATAACACAAACATTACTGGGCATGATTTTATTTAGTAAAGGCTCTGGCCCACAGGACTCACCCCATTACTATAACAGGTGTATGATCTTGGTCGGGTTAAGTGTGACTTCTCAGAGGCTTTCCCCATTCGACTACAGGACCTAAGAAATTTTTAAGCTTTCAAAACTCTGGGAATCCAGACATCCAGGCCTCAGACTAACCCAATAACAGTAACACACACTGCATGATTTTATCTTGAAAGACTCGGGGCCCACAAACTCACCCCATTGTTACAACACTATTATGGGCAAGTGCATGATCTGGCTGGTTATGACTTCTCGTAGGCTTTCATACTCCTGACTGCTTGGTAACCCTGGAAGAAAATTTTATGCCAAAAACCTACGCTCCAGACATCCAAGCACACAGACTAATCCCTCAACAGTAACACATTACTGTGGGTTTTGATTACTGAGTAAAGGCTCTGGGCCCAGACTACTCCATTACTATAACACTATTAGGCAGGATCTTCTGGCCGTATGTATGTGACTTTCGTGAGTCTTTCCCTTTTCACCATGAATCTCTGGAAGAAGTTTCTAAGCATCTGCACCTAAATCCAGACATCCAGGCGATATTGGCTGCATAAATGCTACTTCCTCGGACGCTTAATCCACTGACCGGCTGGTACCCTGGAACAAATGTTTGAGCATTCAAAACCTACGGGCCCAGACACAGGCTCATGCCAGTGACTAACCTCTACAACAGTAACACATTACTTGGTTCCGATTTTATTTAGTAAAGGGCCTGGGCTGTAAATATACTCCACCCATTACTATAACAACACTACAGGCAGGATCTTGGCCGTTACGTTAAGGCAGACTGTAGGCTTTCTCTCCCACCCACTGGGCGGTGGTAACTCTGGGAACAAATTTCTTGCTGCCTCAAAACCTGACAGCCCAGACATCCAGGCGATATTGGCCGGTTTAAGTGCGACTTCCTTTGACGCTTGGAACCACACCATGGTAAACCTGGCCAAACATTTGAGCTGCCTCAAAACCTACGCCCAGACATCCAGGCTTCAAGAGACTAACTTCATAACAGAGTAACACATTACTGGGCATGATTTATTCAGTAAGTACCATGTATTAAGGTTAGTTTTTAAGGCATGGGGCCTACAACCACCCCCATTACTATAACACACTTTATGGGCATGATTCTGGCTGGTTGCTGACTTCTCGAGGGTTTTCCAATTTGACTATGGTAACTCCCTGGAACAAACATCGGGCATCCAAAACCCAAATCCAGACATCCAGGCTCAAAGACTAACGCTGCATTGTGCAACACACATTGGGCATGATTTTATTTAGTAAAGGCTCTGGGCCTACAGACTCACCCATTACTATAACAGGCGTGATCTTGGCTGGTTATGTGACTTCGTAGGCTATCTTACCTCACCATGGTAACTCCTGGAAGAAACTAATAAGCATTCAAAACTCCATACAACTAAAAACATCCAAGCACACAGACTAACCCATAACAGTAACAGACATTGGGTATGATTTTATTTTAGTAAAGGCTCAAGCAACAGACTCACCCCATTACTATAAAACTTTATGGAATGAGCTTGGCCGGTTAAGTGACTTCGTGACGCTTTCCACTGACCATGGTAACTCCTGGAACAAATTTTTAAGCATTCAAACCTACGGCCCAGACATCCAGGCGATATTGGCTGGTTTAAGTGCAACTTCTCTGACGCTAATCCACTCACCATGGTAAATCTGGAACAAATATTTGAACGCTCAAAACTCTACGCCCAGACATCCAGGCTCACAGACTAACCCTATAACAATAACACATTACTGGGCATGATTTTATCTGGTAGCGCCCTGTATTACAATTTTCTTTAAGGCATGGGCCTACAAACTCACCTCCCATTACTATATTACTTTATGGCAAGGATCTTGGCCGAGTTAAGTGTGACTTCTCGTGAGGTTTTCCCACTTTCGACCATGGCGAATTCTGGAAGAAATATTGAAGCATCTTAAAACTCTAAATCCAAACATCCAGGCTTACAGACTAACTCCCCACACAGTAACACATTATTGGGCATGATTTTATTCAGTAAAGGCCTGGGCCTACAGACTCATCCCATTACTATAAATTAATTATTATGGGCATGATCTCGGCCGGGTTAAGGTGCCTTCACAGGCTTCTCTCCCACTCGACTCATGGTAACCCTTGAAGAAATTTTTTACATTTCAAAAATCTAAGTCCAGACATCCAGGCTCACAGACTAACCACATAACTGGAACACATTACTGGGCATGATTTATCTACTAAAGGCCCTGTATTATAGCTTTTTGTGAAGCCTGACCTACAGACTCACCCCATTACCATAACACTTTCATGGGCATGATCTTGGCCTGGTTATGTGACTTCTTGTAGGTTTTCCCACTCGACCATGGTAGTTCTGGAACAAATATTTGAGTGTTCAAAACCACGCCCAGATATCCAGACTCACAGATTCAACCCCATAACAGTAACACAATACTGGGCATGATTTCATTTAGTAAAGGACCCAGACATAGCTGTCTTTAAGGCCTGACTCACAGACTCACCCCATTACTATAACACTTTCATGGCATGATCTTGGTCAAGTTAGCAGACTTCTCGTAGGCTTTCCCTAATTGACCATGGTAACCCTGGATCAAATAATTGAGCTGCTCAAAACTCCACGCCCAGACATCCAGGCTCACAGACTAACTTACAACAGTAACACACAATACTGGTTATGATTTTATTCAGTAAAGGCCCTGTATTACAGCTGTTGTTAAGGCCTGGACCTGAAGGTGACTACTCCCATTACTATAACACTTTCATGGGCATGATCTTGGCCGGTTATGTGACTTCTCGAGGCTTTCCACCCTAATTACGGTAACCCTGGAACAAATAATTGATGCCAAAACCTACATCCAGACATCCAGGCTCACAGACTAACTTCATAACAGCATCATTACTGCGTATGACTTCATTCAGTAAAGGCCTGACCCAGAAACTTCTAACCTAATATTATAACGCTTTATGGGAATGATCTTAGCCGGGTTAAGTGTGACTTCTCGTAGGGCTTTCCCACTGACCATGGTAACCCTGGAAACACAATTGAGCGCTCAAAACCTACGCCCAGACATCCAGGCTCAGGAGATTAATCCCATAACAGGCAATACATTACTGCATGTGACTTTATTCAGTAAAGGCCTGGGCCCAGAACTCAATCCATTACTACAACACTTTATCAGGCATGATCTCGCCGATTTAAGGTGACTTCTCGTGAGGCTTTCCCACTCGACCATGGTAACCCTGTAAGAAGTTTTACATTCAAAATCAAAATCCAGACATCCAGGCTTATATTGGCCGGTTTAAATGATGCACTCGGACGCTAATCCACTCTCGACCATGGTGTAACCTCTGGAACAAATGTTTGAGCATTCAAAACCTATGTCCAGACATCCAGGCTCAGACTAACGCCATAACAGTAACACATTACTGGGCATGATTTTATTTAGTAAAGGCTCAGCCCACAGATCCACCCCATTACTATAACAGGCGTGATCTTGGCCGGGTTATGTGACTTCCTCGTAGGCTTTCCCACCGACCATAGTAACCCTGGTAGAAATTTTGCCGCTCAAAACCTACGCCCAGACATCCACACACAGACTAACCCCTAACAGTAACACACATTGGGCATGATTTTATTGAGTAAAGGCCTGGGCCCGTGACTCACTCCATTACTATAACACTGTGGGCATGATGTTGGCCGGGTTATGTGACTCAGAGGCTTTCTAATGACCATGGTAACTCCTGAAGAAACTATTAAGCATTCAAAACCTACGCTCCAGACATCCAAGCACACAGACTAACCCCTTAACAGTAAATACATTACTGGGCATGATTTTAGTGAGTAAAGGTCTCAGTCTGCAGACTCACTCCATTAATATAACACTATTAGGGGCATGATCTTGGCCGGGTTAAGTGTGACTTCTCGTAGGCTTTCCCATTCGATCACCATGGTAACCCTAAAGAAGTTTTGCTGCTAAAAATCTAAGTCCAGACATCCAGGCTCACAGACTAACCTCATAACAGTGCAACACATTGGGTATGATTTTATTCAGTAAAGGCCTAGGCCAACAGACTCACCCCATTACTATAAAACTGTTATGGGAGATCTTGGTCGGGTTAGTGACTTCTCGTGACACTTTCCCACTCACCATGGTAACCCTGGAACAAATTTTTGCTGCTCAAAACCTACGCCCAGACATCCAGGCGAGCATGGGTCGTTTATGTTGACTTCTCGACGCTAATCCACTCGACCATGGTAACCCTGGGCCAAAGACGAGCGCCAAACCTACGCCCAGACATCCAGGCTCACAGACTAACCCCATAACAGTAACACATTACTGGGCATGATTTTATTCAGGTACCATGTATTACAGCTTTAAGGCATGGGCCCACAAACTCACCTCATTACTATAACATCTTTATGGGCATGGTCTTGGCCGGGTTAAGCGTGGATCTGCAGGGCTTTCCCAATCGAATTCGCGGTAACCCTGGAAGAAATTTTTGCCGCTCAAAACCTAAGTCCAGATCCAGGCGCTTCATCCAGGTGATATTGTCCGGTTTAAGTGCGACTGGACGCTAATCCACTCGACAATGGTAACTCCTGGAAGAAAACTTTACATTCAAAGCCTACGGCCCAGACATCCAAGCACACAGACTAACCCCCTTTAACAGTAACACATTACTGGGCATGATTTTATTGAGTAAAGGCCTGCCCGCAGACTCACTCCATTACTATAACACTATTAGGGCATGATCTTGGCCGGGTTAAGGTGACTAAAGAGCTTCATCAATTGATGGTAACCCTGGAAGAAGTTTTTGCCGTTAAAAATCTAAGTCCAGACATCCAGGCTCACAGACTAACCCCATAACAGCAACACATTTCTGGGCATGATTTTTATTCAGTAAAGGCTCACCAAAGATTCAACCCATTACTATAACACTTTATAAGCATGATCTTGGCCGGTTTAAGTGCACTTCTCGTAGTCTTTCCCACTCAACAATGGTAACACTGGAAGAAATATTCATGCATTCAAACCTGCATCCAGACATCCAGAGGCTCACAGACTAACCCCTATAACAGTAACCCCATTACTGGGCATGATTTTATTCAGTAAAGGCCTGGGCTCAAAGATTCAACTCATTACTATAACACTTTTATAAGCATGATCTTGGCCGGCGATGGTGACTTCTAGTCTTTCCCCACTGAACAATGGAAACACTGGAAGAAATATTCATGCATTCAAAACCTGCATCCAGACATCCAGGCTCACAGACTAACCCCATAACAGTAAATACACATTTGGCATGATTTTATTCAGTAAAGGCCCCAGTACAGTTTTCTTTTAAGTCATGGGCCAACAAATTCACCCCATTACTATAACACTTTCATGGGCATGATCTGGCCGAAAGGCGTGTGATATCTCATAGGCTTTCTACTCGACCATGGTAACCTTGGAACAAACAATTGAGCGTTCAAACCTACGTCCAAACATCCAGGCTCACAGACTAATCAAATAACAGTAACACATTACTGCATGTGACTTTATTCAGCAAAGTCCTGACCCAGAACCAACCCATTACTACAACACTTTTATGGGCATGATCTTGGCTCTAATTTAAGTGTTGCTTCGTAGGCTTTCCCACTTAATTCATGGTAACTCTGGTAGAAATTCTTGGGCGCTCAAAACCTGAATCCAGACATCCAGGCTCAGACTAACCTCATAACAGTAACACACACTGGGCATGATTTTACTCACTAAACGCCTGTACTACAGTTTTCTTAAGACCTGGGCCCACAAACTCTACCCCATTACTATAACACTTTTTATACATGATCTTGGCCAGGTTATGTGACTTCTCTAGGCTTTCATACTGACCATGGTAACCCTGGAACAAATGTTTGAGCATTCAAAACCTACGAGACATCCAGGCTCTTCATAGACTAACCTCCCATAACAGTAACACATTACGGGCATGATTTTTTCAGTAAGGGCCCTGTATTACAGTTTTTAAGGCTACCTACAAACTCACCCCATTACTATAAAAACTTCACGGGCATGATCTTGACAGGGTTAAGACTGACTTCTCGTAGGCTTCCCACCCACTCATGGTAAATTCTGGATAAAATTTTTGCCAAGCCAAAACCTAAGTCCAGACATCCAGAAGCGTCATCCAGGCGTATATTGTCCGGTTTTAGTGCGACTGACACTAATCCACTCTGACCATGGTAATCCTGGGTCAAACATTTCAGCGTTCAAAACCTACGTCCAGACATCCAGGCTCACAGACTAATCCCATAACAGTAACACATTACTGGGCATGATTTTATTCAGTACAGACAATGTATTACAGTTTTCTTTTATGGCATGGGCCCACAAATCACCCCATTACTATAACACTTTTATGTGCATGATATTGGCCGGTTAAGCGTGACTTCTCGAGGTTTTCCACTCACTCATGGCAACACTGGAACAACATGGAAGCTGCCCAAAACCGAAATCCAGACATCCAGGCTCACAGACTAACCCCACAACATTAAACACACTGCTATGATTTTATTTAGTAAAGGCCTGCCCACAGATCACCCCATTACCATAACAGGCATGATCTGGCCAAGTTAAGTGACTCAGAGGCTTTCCTGATCTGACCATGGTAACCCTGAAGAAAATTTTGCTGCTCAAAAACCTAAATCCAGACATCCAGGCTCACAGATCAACCCAATAACAGTAAATATTAATTACTGGGTATGATTTTATTCAGTAAAGACCTGGGCCCACAAACTCACCCCATTGTTACAACACTATTATAAGTACGATCTTGGCCGGTTAAGTGTGACTTCCTCGTAGGCTTTCATACTCGACTCATGGTAAATTCTGGAAGAAAATTTTAAGCTTTCAAAACCTACGCCCAGACATCCAAGCACACAGACTAACCCTTAACAGTAACACAATACTGGGCTTGATTTCATTGAGGTGCCGCCCGCCCAGACTCACTCCATTACTATAACACTATTAGGGCAGGATCTTGGCCGGTTATGCATTCTTCGTAGTCTTTCCCTTTCGACCATGGTAACTCCTGGAAGAAGTTTTTAAGCATTCAAAATCTAAATCCAGACATCCAGGCGATATTGGCCGGTATAAATGCGACTTCTCGGACGCTAATCCACTCGACCATGGTAACCCTGGAACAAATGTTTGAGCATTCAAAACCTACGTCCAGACATCCAGGCTCACAGACTAACCCCATAACAGTAACACATTACTTGGTCTGATTTTATTTAGTAAAGGCCTGGGCCAACATACTCACTCCATTACTATAACACTATTAAGGGCAGGATCTTGGCCATGTTAAGTGTGACTTCTCGTAGGCTTTCCCACTCTCGACCATGGTAACCCTGGAACAAATTTTTGCCGCTCAAAACCTACGCCCAGACATCCAGGCGATATTGGCCGTTTAAGTGCGACTTCTCGGACGCTAATCCGCTCACCATGGTAACCCTGGGTCAAATATTTGAGCTGCTCAAAACCTACGCCCAGACATCCAGGCTCACAGACTAACCCCATAACAGTAACACATTACTGGGCATGATTTTATTCAGTAAGTACCATGTATTACAGTTTTCTTTAAGGCATGGGCCTACAACTCACCCCATTACTATAACACTTTTATGGGCATGATCTTGGCCGGTTAAGCGTGACTTCGTGAGGTTTTCCCACTTGACCATGGTAACCCTGGAACAAATATCGAAGCATTCAAAACCTAAATCCAGACATCCAGGCTCAAAGACTAACGCCGTAACAGTAACACATTACTGGGCATGATTTTATTTAGTAAAGGCCTGGGCCCACAGACTCACCCCATTACTATAACAGGCGTGATCTTGGCCGGGTTAAGTGTGACTTCTCGTAGGCTATCTTACTCGACCATGGTAACCCTGGAAGAAACTAATAAGCATTCAAAACCTACGTCCAAACATCCAAGCACACAGACTAACCCCATAACAGTAACACATTACTGGGTATGATTTTATTCAGTAAAGGCCTGGGCCAACAGACTCACCCCATTACTATAAAACTTTATGGGAATGAGCTTGGCCGGTTAAGTGTGACTTCTCGCACGCTTTCCCACTGACCATGGTAACCCTGGAACAAATTTTTAAGCATTCAAAACCTACGTCCAGACATCCAGGCGATATTGGCTGGTTTAAGTGCAACTTCTCTGACGCTAATCCACTCGACCATGGTAACCCTGGAACAAATATTTGAACGCTCAAAACCTACGCCCAGACATCCAGGCTCACAGACTAACCCCATAACAATAACACATTACTGGGCATGATTTTATTCAGTAAAGGCCCTGTATTACAATTTTCTTTAAGGCATGGGCCCACAAACTCACCCCATTACTATAATACTTTCATGGGCATGATCTTGGCCGAGTTAAGTGTGACTTCTCGTAGGTTTTCCCACTCGACCATGGCGACCCTGGAAGAAATATTGAAGCATTCAAAACCTAAATCCAAACATCCAGGCTTACAGACTAACCCCATAACAGTAACACATTATTGGGCATGATTTTATTCAGTAAAGGCCTGGGCCCACAGACTCATCCCATTACTATAACACTATTATGGGCATGATCTCGGCCGGGTTAAGTGTGCCTTCTCATAGGCTTTCCCACTCGACCATGGTAACCCTTGAAGAAATTTTTTACATTTCAAAATCTAAGTCCAGACATCCAGGCTCACAGACTAACCACATAACTGGAACACATTACTGGGCATGATTTTATTCACTAAAGGCCCTGTATTACAGTTTTCTTTAAAGCCTGGACCCACAGACTCACCCCATTACTATAACACTTTCATGGGCATGATCTTGGCCGGGTTATGTGACTTCTTGTAGGTTTTCCCACTCGACCATGGTAGCCCTGGAACAAATATTTGAGTGTTCAAAACCTACGTCCAGATATCCAGACTCACAGACTAACCCCATAACAGTAACACAATACTGGGCATGATTTCATTTAGTAAAGGACCTGTATTACAGCTGTCTTTAAGGCCTGGACCCACAGACTCACACCATTACTATAACACTTTCATGGGCATGATCTTGGCCGGGTTAAGTGTGACTTCGTAGGCTTTCCCACTCGACCATGGTAACCCTGGATCAAATAATTGAGCGTTCAAAACCTACGTCCAGACATCCAGGCTCACAGACTAACCCCTATAACAGTAACACATTACTGGTTATGATTTTATTCAGTAAAGGCCCTGTATTACAGCTGTCTTTAAGGCCTGGACCCACAGACTCACCCCATTACTATAACACTTTCATGGGCATGATCTTGGCCGGGTTAAGTGTGACTTCTCGTAGGCTTTTCCCACTCTCGACCATGGTAACCCTGGAAGAAACTAATAAGCATTCAAAACCTACGTCCAAACATCCAAGCACACAGACTAACCCCATAACAGTAACACATTACTGGGTATGATTTTATTCAGTAAAGGCCTGGGCCAACAGACTCACCCCATTACTATAAAACTTTTATGGGAATGAGCTTGGCCGGGTTAAGTGTGACTTCTCGACGCTTTCCCACTCGACCATGGTAACCCTGGAACAAATTTTTAAGCATTCAAAACCTACGTCCAGACATCCAGGCAAAATTGGCTGGTTTAAGTGCAACTTCTCGGACGCTAATCCACTTGACCATGGTAACCCTGGAACAAATATTTGAACGTTCAAAACCTACGTCCAGACATCCAGGCTCACAGACTAACCCCATAACAATAACACATTACTGGGCATGATTTTATTCAGTAAAGGCCCTGTATTACAATTTTCTTTAAGGCATGGGCCCACAAACTCACCCCATTACTATAATACTTTCATGGGCATGATCTTGGCCGAGTTAAGTGTGACTTCTCGTAGGGTTTTCCCACTCGACCATGGCGACCCTGGAAGAAATATTGAAGCATTCAAAACCTAAATCCAAACATCCAGGCTTACAGACTAACCCCATAACAGTAACACATTATTGGGCATGATTTTATTCAGTAAAGGCCTGGGCCCACAGACTCATCCCATTACTATAACACTATTATGGGCATGAACTCGGCCAGGTTAAGTGTGCCTTCTCATAGGCTTTCCCACTGACCATGGTAACCCTTGAAGAAATTTTTTACATTTCAAAATCTAAGTCCAGACATCCAGGCTCACAGACTAACCACATAACTGGAACACATTACTGGGCATGATTTTATTCACTAAAGGCCCTGTATTACAGTTTTCTTTAAAGCCTGGACCCACAGACTCACCCCATTACTATAACACTTTCATGGGCATGATCTTGGCCGGGTTAAGTGTGACTTCTTGTAGGTTTTCCCACTCGACCATGGTAGCCCTGGAACAAATATTTGAGTGTTCAAAACCTACGTCCAGATATCCAGACTCACAGACTAACCCCATAACAGTAACACAATACTGGGCATGATTTCATTTAGTAAAGGACCTGTATTACAGCTGTCTTTAAGGCCTGGACCCACAGACTCACCCCATTACTATAACACTTTCATGGGCATGATCTTGGCCGGGTTAAGTGTGACTTCTCGTAGGCTTTCCCCCTACTCGACCATGGTAACCCTGGATCAAATAATTGAGCGCTCAAAACCTACGTCCAGACATCCAGGCTCACAGACTAACCCCATAACAGTAACACATTACTGGTTATGATTTTATTCAGTAAAGGCCCTGTATTACAGCTGTTGTTAAGGCCTGGACCCACAGACTTACCCCATTACTATAACACTTTCATGGGCATGATCTTGGCCGGGTTAAGTGTGACTTCTCGTAGGCTTTCCCACTCGACCATGGTAACCCTGGAACAAATAATTGAGCGTTCAAAACCTACATCCAGACATCCAGGCTCACAGACTAACCCCATAACAGTATCACATTACTGCGTATGACTTCATTCAGTAAAGGCCTGGACCCAGAAACTCAACCCATTATTATAACGCTTTTATGGGAATGATCTTAGCCGGTTAAGTGTGACTTCTGTAGGCTTTCCCACTCGACCATGGTAACCCTGGAACAAATAATTGAGCGTTCAAAACCTACGTCCAGACATCCAGGCTCAGAGACTAATCCCATAACAGTAACACATTACTGCATGTGACTTTATTCAGTAAAGGCCTGGGCCCAGAAACTCAATCCATTACTACAACACTTTTATCAGGCATGATCTCGGCCGACTTAAGTGTGACTTCTGTGAGGCTTTCCCACTCCGACCATGGTAACCCTGTAAGAAGTTTTAAGCATTCAAAATCAAAATCCAGACATCCAGGCGATATTGGCCGGTTTAAATGCGACTTCTCGGACGCTAATCCACTCGACCATGGTAACCCTGGAACAAATGTTTGAGCATTCAAAACCTATGTCCAGACATCCAGTCTCACAGACTAACGCCATAACAGTAACACATTATCTGGGCATGATTTTATTTAGTAAAGGCCTGGGCCCACAGACTCACCCCATTACTATAACAGGCGTGATCTTGGCCGGTTAAGTGACTTCTCGTAGGCTTTCCCACTCGACCATAGTAACCCTGGTAGAAATTTTTAAGCGTTCAAAACCTACGTCCAGACATCCAAGCACACAGACTAACCCCTTAACAGTAACACATTACTGGGCATGATTTTATTGAGTAAAGGCCTGGGCCCGCAGACTCACTCCATTACTATAACACTGTTATGGGCATGATGTTGGCCGGGTTAAGTGTGACTTCTCGTAGGCTTTCTTACTCGACCATGGTAACCCTGGAAGAAACTATTAAGCATTCAAAACCTACGTCCAGACATCCAAGCACACAGACTAACCCCCTTAACAGTAACACATTACTGGGCATGATTTTATTCAGTAAAGGCCTGGGCCACGCAGACTCACCCCATTACTATAACACTATTAGGGGCATGATCTTGGCCGATTTTATCTTGTGCAAAGGCCTCCAGTTGCCAACAGACTAAGTGTGACTTCTCGTAGGCTTTCCCATTCGACCATGGTAACCCTGGAAGAAGTTTTTAAGCTGTTAAAAATCTAAGTCCAGACATCCAGGCTCAGACTAACCCCATAACAGTAACACATTACTGGGCATGATTTTATTCAGTAAGTACCATGTATTACAGCTTTCTTTAAGGCATGGGCCCACAAACTCACCCCATTACTATAACACTTTTATGGGCATGGTCTTGGCCGGTTAAGCGTGACTTCTCGTAGGCTTTCCCAATCGACCATGGTAACCCTGGAAGAAATTTTAAGCGTTCAAAACCTAAGTCCAGACATCCAGGCGCTTCATCCAGGTGATATTGTCCGGTTTAAGTGCGACTCCTCGGACGCTAATCCACTCGACAATGGTAACCCTGGAAGAAACTTTTAAGCATTCAAAGCCTACGTCCAGACATCCAAGCACACAGACTAACCCCTTAACAGTAACACATTACTGGGCATGATTTTATTGAGTAAAGGCCTGGGCCCGCAGACTCACTCCATTACTATAACACTATTAGGGGGCATGATCTTGGCCGGGTTAAGTGTGACTTCTCGTAGGCTTTCCCATTCGACCATGGTAACCCTGGAAGAAGTTTTTGCGCTAAAAATCTAAGTCCAGACATCCAGGCTCACAGACTAACCCCATAACAGCAACACATTTCTGGGCATGATTTTATTCAGTAAAGGCCTGGGCTCAAAGATTCAACCCATTACTATAACACTTTTATAAGCATGATCTTGGCCGGTTTAAGTGTGACTTCTCGTAGTCTTTCCCACTCAACAATGGTAACACTGGAAGAAATATTCATGCATTCAAAACCTGCATCCAGACATCCAGGCTCACAGACTAACCCCATAACAGTAACCCATTACTGGGCATGATTTTATTCAGTAAAGGCCTGGGCTCAAAGATTCAACCCATTACTATAACACTTTTATAAGCATGATCTTGGCGGTTTAAGTGTGACTTCTCGCAGTCTTTCCCACTGAACAATGGAAACACTGGAAGAAATATTCATGCATTCAAAACCTGCATCCAGACATCCAGGCTCACAGACTAACCCCATAACAGTAACACATTACTTGGCATGATTTTATTCAGTAAAGGCCCTGTAGTACAGTTTTCTTTAAGTCATGGGCCAACAAATTCACCCCATTACTATAACACTTTCATGGGCATGATCTTGGCCGAGTTAAGTGTGACATCTCATAGGCTTTCCTACTCGACCATGGTAACCCTGGAACAAACAATTGAGCGCTCAAAACCTACGTCCAAACATCCAGGCTCACAGACTAATCAAATAACAGTAACACATTACTGCATGTGACTTTATTCAGTAAAGTCCT
This sequence comes from Puntigrus tetrazona, assembly GCF_018831695.1. Lineage (NCBI taxonomy): Eukaryota > Metazoa > Chordata > Actinopteri > Cypriniformes > Cyprinidae > Puntigrus > Puntigrus tetrazona. The sequence continues at coordinate 162,350 of NW_025048625.1, forward strand.
GGACCCAGAAACTCAACCCATTACTACAACACTTTTTATGGGCATGATCTTGGCCGACTTAAGTGTTGCTTCTCGTAGGCTTTCCCACTCGACCATGGTAACTCTGGTAGAAATTTTTAAGCGTTCAAAACCTGAATTCAGACATCCAGGCTCACAGACTAACCCCATAACAGTAACACATTACTGGGCATGATTTTACTCACTAAACGCCCTGTACTACAGTTTTCTTTAAGACCTGGGCCCACAAACTCACCCCATTACTATAACACTTTTATGAGCATGATCTTGGCCAGGTTAAGTGTGACTTCTCTTAGGCTTTCATACTCGACCATGGTAACCCTGGAACAAATGTTTGAGCATTCAAAACCTACGCGAGACATCCAGGCTCACAGACTAACCCCATAACAGTAACACATTACGGGCATGATTTTTTCAGTAAGGGCCCTGTATTACAGTTTTCTTTAAGGCCTGGGCCCACAAACTCACCCCATTACTATAAAACTTCAATGGGCATGATCTTGACAGGGTTAAGACTGACTTCTCGTAGGCTTTCCCAATCGACCATGGTAACCCTGGATAAAATTTTTAAGCGCTCAAAACCTAAGTCCAGACATCCAGGCGCTTCATCCAGGCGATATTGTCCGGTTTTAGTGCGACTTCTCGGACACTAATCCACTCGACCATGGTAACCCTGGGTCAAATATTTCAGCGCTCAAAACCTACGCCCAGACATCCAGGCTCACAGACTAACCCCATAACAGTAACACACACTGGGCATGATTTTATTCAGTACAGACAATGTATTACAGTTTTCTTTATGGCATGGGCCCACAAACTCACCCCATTACTATAACACTTTTATGTGCATGATATTGGCCGGGTTAAGCGTGACTTCTCGTAGGGTTTTCCACTCACTATGGTAACACTGGAACAAATATTGAAGCTGCCCAAAACCAAATCCAGACATCCAGGCTCACAGACTAACCCCATAACATTAAACATTACTGGGCATGATTTTATTTAGTAAAGGCCTGGGCCCACAGACTCACCCCATTACTATAACAGGCATGATCTTGGCCGGGTTAAGTGTGACTTCTCGTAGGCTTTCCCATTCGACCATGGTAACTCTGGAAGAAATTTTTAAGCGCTCAAAACCTAAATCCAGACATCCAGGCTCACAGACTAACCCAATAACAGTAACACATTACTGGGTATGATTTTATTCAGTAAAGACCTGGGCCCACAAACTCACCCCATTGTTACAACACTATTATGGGCATGATCTTGGCCGGGTTAAGTGTGACTTCTCGTAGGCTTTCATACTGACCATGGTAACCCTGGAAGAAAATTTTAAGCTTTCAAAACCTACGTCCAGACATCCAAGCACACAGACTAACCCCTTAACAGTAACACATTACTGGGCTTGATTTCATTGAGTAAAGGCCTGGGCCCGCAGACTCACTCCATTACTATAACACTATTAGGGGCAGGATCTTGGCCGGGTTAAGTGTGACTTTTCGTAGTCTTTTCCCTTTTCGACCATGGTAACCCTGGAAGAAGTTTTTACATTCAAAATCTAAATCCAGACATCCAGGCGATATTGGCCGGTATAAATGCGACTTCTCGGACGCTAATCCACTCGACCATGGTAACCCTGGAACAAATGTTTGAGCATTCAAAACCTACGTCCAGACATACAGGCTCACAGACTAACCCCATAACAGTAACACATTACTTGGTCTGATTTTATTTAGTAAAGGCCTGGGCCAACATACTCACTCCATTACTATAACACTATTAAGGGCAGGATCTTGGCCATGTTAAGTGTGACTTCTCGTAGGCTTTCCCACTCGACCATGGTAACCCTGGAACAAATTTTTAAGCGCTTCAAAACCTACGTCCAGACATCCAGGCGATATTGGCCGGTTAAGTGCGACTTCTCGACGCTAATCCGCTCGACCATGGTAACCCTGGGTCAAATATTTGAGCGTTCAAAACCTACGTCCAGACATCCAGGCTCACAGACTAACCCCATAACAGTAACACATTACTGGGCATGATTTTATTCAGTAAGTACCATGTATTACAGTTTTCTTTAAGGCATGGGCCCACAAACTCACCCCATTACTATAACACTTTTATGGGCATGATCTTGGCCGGTTAAGCGTGACTTCTCGTAGGTTTTCCCACTTGACCATGGTAACCCTGGAACAAATATCGAAGCATTCAAAACCTAAATCCAGACATCCAGGCTCAAAGACTAACGCCCATAACAGTAACACATTACTGGGCATGATTTTATTTAGTAAAGGCCTGGGCCCACAGACTCACCCCATTACTATAACAGGCGTGATCTTGGCCGGGTTAAGTGTGACTTCTCGTAGGCTATCTTACTCGACCATGGTAACCCTGGAAGAAACTAATAAGCATTCAAAACCTACGTCCAAACATCCAAGCACACAGACTAACCCCATAACAGTAACACATTACTGGGTATGATTTTATTCAGTAAAGGCCTGGGCCAACAGACTCACCCCATTACTATAAAACTTTTATGGGAATGAGCTTGGCCGGGTTAAGTGTGACTTCTCGTACGCTTTCCCACTCGACCATGGTAACCCTGGAACAAATTTTTAAGCATTCAAAACCTACGTCCAGACATCCAGGCGATATTGGCTGGTTTAAGTGCAACTTCTCTGACGCTAATCCACTCGACCATGGTAACCCTGGAACAAATATTTGAACGTTCAAAACCTACGTCCAGACATCCAGGCTCACAGACTAACCCCATAACAATAACACATTACTGGGCATGATTTTATTCAGTAAAGGCCCTGTATTACAATTTTCTTTAAGGCATGGGCCCACAAACTCACCCCATTACTATAATACTTTCATGGGCATGATCTTGGCCGAGTTAAGTGTGACTTCTCGTAGGTTTTCCCACTCGACCATGGCGACCCTGGAAGAAATATTGAAGCATTCAAAACCTAAATCCAAACATCCAGGCTTACAGACTAACCCCATAACAGTAACACATTATTGGGCATGATTTTATTCAGTAAAGGCCTGGGCCCACAGACTCATCCCATTACTATAACACTATTATGGGCATGATCTCGGCCGGGTTAAGTGTGCCTTCTCATAGGCTTTCCCACTCGACCATGGTAACCCTTGAAGAAATTTTTACATTTCAAAATCTAAGTCCAGACATCCAGGCTCACAGACTAACCACATAACTGGAACACATTACTGGGCATGATTTTATTCACTAAAGGCCCTGTATTACAGTTTTCTTTAAAGCCTGGACCCACAGACTCACCCCATTACTATAACACTTTCATGGGCATGATCTTGGCCGGGTTAAGTGTGACTTCTTGTAGGTTTTCCCACTCGACCATGGTAGCCCTGGAACAAATATTTGAGTGTTCAAAACCTACGTCCAGATATCCAGACTCACAGACTAACCCCATAACAGTAACACAATACTGGGCATGATTTCATTTAGTAAAGGACCTGTATTACAGCTGTCTTTAAGGCCTGGACCCACAGACTCACCCCATTACTATAACACTTTCATGGGCATGATCTTGGCCGGGTTAAGTGTGACTTCTCGTAGGCTTTCCCACTCACCATGGTAACCCTGGATCAAATAATTGAGCGTTCAAAACACCTACGCCCAGACATCCAGGCTCACAGACTAACCCCATAACAGTAACACATTACTGGTTATGATTTTATTCAGTAAAGGCCCTGTATTACAGCTGTTGTTAAGGCCTGGACCCACAGACTTACCCCATTACTATAACACTTTCATGGGCATGATCTTGGCCGGGTTAAGTGTGACTTCTCGTAGGCTTTCCCACTCGACCATGGTAACCCTGGAACAAATAATTGAGCGTTCAAAACCTACATCCAGACATCCAGGCTCACAGACTAACCCCATAACAGTATCACATTACTGCGTATGACTTCATTCAGTAAAGGCCTGGACCCAGAAACTTAACCCATTATTATAACGCTTTTATGGGAATGATCTTAGCCGGGTTAAGTGTGACTTCTCGTAGGCTTTCCCACTCGACCATGGTAACCCTGGAACAAATAATTGAGCGTTCAAAACCTACGTCCAGACATCCAGGCTCAGAGACTAATCCCATAACAGTAACACATTACTGCATGTGACTTTATTCAGTAAAGGCCTGGGCCCAGAAACTCAATCCATTACTACAACACTTTTATCAGGCATGATCTCGGCCGACTTAAGTGTGACTTCTCGTAGGCTTTCCCACTCGACCATGGTAACCCTGTAAGAAGTTTTTAAGCATTCAAAATCAAAATCCAGACATCCAGGCGATATTGGCCGGTTTAAATGCGACTTCTCGGACGCTAATCCACTCGACCATGGTAACCCTGGAACAAATGTTTGAGCATTCAAAACCTATGTCCAGACATCCAGGCTCACAGACTAACGCCATAACAGTAACACATTACTGGGCATGATTTTATTTAGTAAAGGCCTGGGCCCACAGACTCACCCCATTACTATAACAGGCGTGATCTTGGCCGGGTTAAGTGTGACTTCTCGTAGGCTTTCCCACTCGACCATAGTAACCCTGGTAGAAATTTTTAAGCGTTCAAAACCTACGTCCAGACATCCAAGCACACAGACTAACCCCTTAACAGTAACACATTACTGGGCATGATTTTATTGAGTAAAGGCCTGGGCCCGCAGACTCACTCCATTACTATAACACTGTTATGGGCATGATGTTGGCCGGGTTAAGTGTGACTTCTCGTAGGCTTTCTTACTCGACCATGGTAACCCTGGAAGAAACTATTAAGCATTCAAAACCTACGTCCAGACATCCAAGCACACAGACTAACCCCTTAACAGTAACACATTACTGGGCATGATTTTAGTGAGTAAAGGCCTGGGCCCGCAGACTCACTCCATTACTATAACACTATTAGGGGCATGATCTTGGCCGGGTTAAGTGTGACTTCTCGTAGGCTTTCCCATTCGACCATGGTAACCCTGGAAGAAGTTTTTAAGCGTTAAAAATCTAAGTCCAGACATCCAGGCTCACAGACTAACCCCATAACAGTAACACATTACTGGGTATGATTTTATTCAGTAAAGGCCTAGGCCAACAGACTCACCCCATTACTATAAAACTGTTATGGGAATGATCTTGGTCGGGTTAAGTGACTTCTCGTACACTTTCCCACTCGACCATGGTAACCCTGGAACAAATTTTTAAGCGTTCAAAACCTACGTCCAGACATCCAGGCGATATTGGCCGGTTTAAGTGCGACTTCTCGGACGCTAATCCACTCGACCATGGTAACCCTGGGTCAAATATTTGAGCGTTCAAAACCTACGCCCAGACATCCAGGCTCACAGACTAACCCCATAACAGTAACACATTACTGGGCATGATTTTATTCAGTAAGTACCATGTATTACAGCTTTCTTTAAGGCATGGGCCCACAAACTCACCCCATTACTATAACACTTTTATGGGCATGGTCTTGGCCGGGTTAAGCGTGACTTCTCGTAGGCTTTCCCAATCGACCATGGTAACCCTGGAAGAAATTTTTAAGCGTTCAAAACCTAAGTCCAGACATCCAGGCGCTTCATCCAGGTGATATTGTCCGGTTTAAGTGCGACTCCTCGGACGCTAATCCACTCGACAATGGTAACCCTGGAAGAAACTTTTAAGCATTCAAAGCCTACGTCCAGACATCCAAGCACACAGACTAACCCCTTAACAGTAACACATTACTGGGCATGATTTTATTGAGTAAAGGCCTGGGCCCGCAGACTCACTCCATTACTATAACACTATTAGGGGCATGATCTTGGCGGGTTAAGTGTGACTTCTCGTAGGCTTTCCCATTCGACCATGGTAACCCTGGAAGAAGTTTTTAAGCGTTAAAAATCTAAGTCCAGACATCCAGGCTCACAGACTAACCCCATAACAGCAACACATTTCTGGGCATGATTTTATTCAGTAAAGGCCTGGGCTCAAAGATTCAACCCATTACTATAACACTTTTATAAGCATGATCTTGGCCGGTTTAAGTGTGACTTCTCGTAGTCTTTCCCACTCAACAATGGTAACACTGGAAGAAATATTCATGCATTCAAAACCTGCATCCAGACATCCAGGCTCACAGACTAACCCCATAACAGTAACCCATTACTGGGCATGATTTTATTCAGTAAAGGCCTGGGCTCAAAGATTCAACCCATTACTATAACACTTTTATAAGCATGATCTTGGCCGGTTTAAGTGTGACTTCTCGCAGTCTTTCCCACTGAACAATGGAAACACTGGAAGAAATATTCATGCATTCAAAACCTGCATCCAGACATCCAGGCTCACAGACTAACCCCATAACAGTAACACATTACTTGGCATGATTTTATTCAGTAAAGGCCCTGTAGTACAGTTTTCTTTAAGTCATGGGCCAACAAATTCACCCCATTACTATAACACTTTCATGGGCATGATCTTGGCCGAGTTAAGTGTGACATCTCATAGGCTTTCCTACTCGACCATGGTAACCCTGGAACAAACAATTGAGCGTTCAAAACCTACGTCCAAACATCCAGGCTCACAGACTAATCAAATAACAGTAACACATTACTGCATGTGACTTTATTCAGTAAAGTCCTGGACCCAGAAACTCAACCCATTACTACAACACTTTTATGGGCATGATCTTGGCCGACTTAAGTGTTGCTTCTCGTAGGCTTTCCCACTCGACCATGGTAACTCTGGTAGAAATTTTTAAGCGTTCAAAACCTGAATCCAGACATCCAGGCTCACAGACTAACCCCATAACAGTAACACATTACTGGGCATGATTTTACTCACTAAACGCCCTGTACTACAGTTTTCTTTAAGACCTGGGCCCACAAACTCACCCCATTACTATAACACTTTTATGAGCATGATCTTGGCCAGGTTAAGTGTGACTTCTCTTAGGCTTTCATACTCGACCATGGTAACCCTGGAACAAATGTTTGAGCATTCAAAACCTACGTCGAGACATCCAGGCTCACAGACTAACCCCATAACAGTAACACATTACGGGCATGATTTTTTTCAGTAAGGGCCCTGTATTACAGTTTTCTTTAAGGCCTGGGCCCACAAACTCACCCCATTACTATAAAACTTCAATGGGCATGATCTTGACAGGGTTAAGACTGACTTCTCGTAGGCTTTCCCAATCGACCATGGTAACCCTGGATAAAATTTTTAAGCGCTCAAAACCTAAGTCCAGACATCCAGGCGCTTCATCCAGGCGATATTGTCCGGTTTTAGTGCGACTTCTCGGACACTAATCCACTCGACCATGGTAACCCTGGGTCAAATATTTCAGCGCTTCAAAACCTACGTCCAGACATCCAGGCTCACAGACTAACCCCATAACAGTAACACATTACTGGGCATGATTTTATTCAGTACAGACAATGTATTACAGTTTTCTTTATGGCATGGGCCCACAAACTCACCCCATTACTATAACACTTTTATGTGCATGATATTGGCCGGTTAAGCGTGACTTCTCGTAGGTTTTCCCACTCGACTATGGTAACACTGGAACAAATATTGAAGCGTTCAAAACCGAAATCCAGACATCCAGGCTCACAGACTAACCCCATAACATTAACACATTACTGGGCATGATTTTATTTAGTAAAGGCCTGGGCCCACAGACTCACCCCATTACTATAACAGGCATGATCTTGGCCGGGTTAAGTGTGACTTCTCGTAGGCTTTCCCATTCGACCATGGTAACTCTGGAAGAAATTTTTAAGCGTTCAAAACCTAAATCCAGACATCCAGGCTCACAGACTAACCCAATAACAGTAACACATTACTGGGTATGATTTTATTCAGTAAAGACCTGGGCCCACAAACTCACCCCATTGTTACAACACTATTATGGGCATGATCTTGGCCGGGTTAAGTGTGACTTCTCGTAGGCTTTCATACTCGACCATGGTAACCCTGGAAGAAAATTTTAAGCTTTCAAAACCTACGTCCAGACATCCAAGCACACAGACTAACCCCTTAACAGTAACACATTACTGGGCTTGATTTCATTGAGTAAAGGCCTGGGCCCGCAGACTCACTCCATTACTATAACACTATTAGGGGCAGGATCTTGGCCGGGTTAAGTGTGACTTTTCGTAGTCTTTCCCTTTCGACCATGGTAACCCTGGAAGAAGTTTTTAAGCATTCAAAATCTAAATCCAGACATCCAGGCGATATTGGCCGGTATAAATGCGACTTCTCGGACGCTAATCCACTCGACCATGGTAACCCTGGAACAAATGTTTGAGCATTCAAAACCTACGTCCAGACATACAGGCTCACAGACTAACCCCATAACAGTAACACATTACTTGGTCTGATTTTATTTAGTAAAGGCCTGGGCCAACATACTCACTCCATTACTATAACACTATTAAGGGCAGGATCTTGGCCATGTTAAGTGTGACTTCTCGTAGGCTTTCCCACTCGACCATGGTAACCCTGGAACAAATTTTTAAGCGTTCAAAACCTACGTCCAGACATCCAGGCGATATTGGCGGTTTAAGTGCGACTTCTCGGGCGCTAATCCGCTCGACCATGGTAACCCTGGGTCAAATATTTGAGCGTTCAAAACCTACGCCCAGACATCCAGGCTCACAGACTAACCCCATAACAGTAACACATTACTGGGCATGATTTTATTCAGTAAGTACCATGTATTACAGTTTTCTTTAAGGCATGGGCCCACAAACTCACCCCATTACTATAACACTTTTATGGGCATGATCTTGGCCGGGTTAAGCGTGACTTCTCGTAGGTTTTCCCACTTGACCATGGTAACCCTGGAACAAATATCGAAGCATTCAAAACCTAAATCCAGACATCCAGGCTCAAAGACTAACGCCGTAACAGTAACACATTACTGGGCATGATTTTATTTAGTAAAGGCCTGGGCCCACAGACTCACCCCATTACTATAACAGGCGTGATCTTGGCCGGGTTAAGTGTGACTTCTCGTAGGCTATCTTACTCGACCATGGTAACCCTGGAAGAAACTAATAAGCATTCAAAACCTACGTCCAAACATCCAAGCACACAGACTAACCCCATAACAGTAACACATTACTGGGTATGATTTTATTCAGTAAAGGCCTGGGCCAACAGACTCACCCCATTACTATAAAACTTTTATGGGAATGAGCTTGGCCGGGTTAAGTGTGACTTCTCGTACGCTTTCCCACTCGACCATGGTAACCCTGGAACAAATTTTTAAGCATTCAAAACCTACGTCCAGACATCCAGGCGATATTGGCTGGTTTAAGTGCAACTTCTCTGACGCTAATCCACTCGACCATGGTAACCCTGGAACAAATATTTGAACGCTCAAAACCTACGTCCAGACATCCAGGCTCACAGACTAACCCCATAACAATAACACATTACTGGGCATGATTTTATTCAGTAAAGGCCCTGTATTACAATTTTCTTTAAGGCATGGGCCCACAAACTCACCCCATTACTATAATACTTTCATGGGCATGATCTTGGCCGAGTTAAGTGTGACTTCTCGTAGTTTTCCCACTCGACCATGGCGACCCTGGAAGAAATATTGAAGCATTCAAAACCTAAATCCAAACATCCAGGCTTACAGACTAACCCCATAACAGTAACACATTATTGGGCATGATTTTATTCAGTAAAGGCCTGGGCCCACAGACTCATCCCATTACTATAACACTATTATGGGCATGATCTCGGCCGGGTTAAGTGTGCCTTCTCATAGGCTTTCCCACTCGACCATGGTAACCCTTGAAGAAATTTTTACATTTCAAAATCTAAGTCCAGACATCCAGGCTCACAGACTAACCACATAACTGGAACACATTACTGGGCATGATTTTATTCACTAAAGGCCCTGTATTACAGTTTTCTTTAAAGCCTGGACCCACAGACTCACCCCATTACTATAACACTTTCATGGGCATGATCTTGGCCGGGTTAAGTGTGACTTCTTGTAGGTTTTCCCACTCGACCATGGTAGCCCTGGAACAAATATTTGAGTGTTCAAAACCTACGTCCAGATATCCAGACTCACAGACTAACCCCATAACAGTAACACAATACTGGGCATGATTTCATTTAGTAAAGGACCTGTATTACAGCTGTCTTTAAGGCCTGGACCCACAGACTCACCCCATTACTATAACACTTTCATGGGCATGATCTTGGCCGGGTTAAGTGTGACTTCTCGTAGGCTTTCCCACTCGACCATGGTAACCCTGGATCAAATAATTGAGCGTTCAAAACCTACGTCCAGACATCCAGGCTCACAGACTAACCCCATAACAGTAACACATTACTGGTTATGATTTTATTCAGTAAAGGCCCTGTATTACAGCTGTTTTTAAGGCCTGGACCCACAGACTTACCCCATTACTATAACACTTTCATGGGCATGATCTTGGCCGGGTTAAGTGTGACTTCTCGTAGGCTTTCCCACTCGACCATGGTAACCCTGGAACAAATAATTGAGCGTTCAAAACCTACATCCAGACATCCAGGCTCACAGACTAACCCCATAACAGTATCACATTACTGCGTATGACTTCATTCAGTAAAGGCCCTGGACCCAGAAACTTAACCCATTATTATAACGCTTTTATGGGAATGATCTTAGCCGGGTTAAGTGTGACTTCTCGTAGGCTTTCCCACTCGACCATGGTAACCCTGGAACAAATAATTGAGCGTTCAAAACCTACGTCCAGACATCCAGGCTCAGAGACTAATCCCATAACAGTAACACATTACTGCATGTGACTTTATTCAGTAAAGGCCTGGGCCCAGAAACTCAATCCATTACTACAACACTTTTATCAGGCATGATCTCGGCCGACTTAAGTGTGACTTCTCGTAGGCTTTCCCACTCGACCATGGTAACCCTGTAAGAAGTTTTTAAGCATTCAAAATCAAAATCCAGACATCCAGGCGATATTGGCCGGTTTAAATGCGACTTCTCGGACGCTAATCCACTCGACCATGGTAACCCTGGAACAAATGTTTGAGCATTCAAAACCTATGTCCAGACATCCAGGCTCACAGACTAACGCCATAACAGTAACACATTACTGGGCATGATTTTATTTAGTAAAGGCCTGGGCCCACAGACTCACCCCATTACTATAACAGGCGTGATCTTGGCGGGTTAAGTGTGACTTCTCGTAGGCTTTCCCACTCGACCATAGTAACCCTGGTAGAAATTTTTAAGCGTTCAAAACCTACGTCCAGACATCCAAGCACACAGACTAACCCCTTAACAGTAACACATTACTGGGCATGATTTTATTGAGTAAAGGCCTGGGCCCGCAGACTCACTCCATTACTATAACACTGTTATGGGCATGATGTTGGCCGGGTTAAGTGTGACTTCTCGTAGGCTTTCTTACTCGACCATGGTAACCCTGGAAGAAACTATTAAGCATTCAAAACCTACGTCCAGACATCCAAGCACACAGACTAACCCCTTAACAGTAACACATTACTGGGCATGATTTTAGTGAGTAAAGGCCTGGGCCCGCAGACTCACTCCATTACTATAACACTATTAGGGGCATGATCTTGGCCGGGTTAAGTGTGACTTCTCGTAGGCTTTCCCATTCGACCATGGTAACCCTGGAAGAAGTTTTTAGCGTTAAAAATCTAAGTCCAGACATCCAGGCTCACAGACTAACCCCATAACAGTAACACATTACTGGGTATGATTTTATTCAGTAAAGGCCTAGGCCAACAGACTCACCCCATTACTATAAAACTGTTATGGGAATGATCTTGGTCGGGTTAAGTGTGACTTCTCGTACACTTTCCCACTCGACCATGGTAACCCTGGAACAAATTTTTAAGCGTTCAAAACCTACGTCCAGACATCCAGGCGATATTGGCCGGTTTAAGTGCGACTTCTCGGACGCTAATCCACTCGACCATGGTAACCCTGGGTCAAATATTTGAGCGTTCAAAACCTACGTCCAGACATCCAGGCTCACAGACTAACCCCATAACAGTAACACATTACTGGGCATGATTTTATTCAGTAAGTACCATGTATTACAGCTTTCTTTAAGGCATGGGCCCACAAACTCACCCCATTACTATAACACTTTTATGGGCATGGTCTTGGCCGGGTTAAGCGTGACTTCTCGTAGGCTTTCCCAATCGACCATGGTAACCCTGGAAGAAATTTTTAAGCGTTCAAAACCTAAGTCCAGACATCCAGGCGCTTCATCCAGGTGATATTGTCCGGTTTAAGTGCGACTCCTCGGACGCTAATCCACTCGACAATGGTAACCCTGGAAGAAACTTTTAAGCATTCAAAGCCTACGTCCAGACATCCAAGCACACAGACTAACCCCTTAACAGTAACACATTACTGGGCATGATTTTATTGAGTAAAGGCCTGGGCCCGCAGACTCACTCCATTACTATAACACTATTAGGGGCATGATCTTGGCGGGTTAAGTGTGACTTCTCGTAGGCTTTCCCATTCGACCATGGTAACCCTGGAAGAAGTTTTTAAGCGTTAAAAATCTAAGTCCAGACATCCAGGCTCACAGACTAACCCCATAACAGCAACACATTTCTGGGCATGATTTTATTCAGTAAAGGCCTGGGCTCAAAGATTCAACCCATTACTATAACACTTTTATAAGCATGATCTTGGCCGGTTTAAGTGTGACTTCTCGTAGTCTTTCCCACTCAACAATGGTAACACTGGAAGAAATATTCATGCATTCAAAACCTGCATCCAGACATCCAGGCTCACAGACTAACCCCATAACAGTAACCCATTACTGGGCATGATTTTATTCAGTAAAGGCCTGGGCTCAAAGATTCAACCCATTACTATAACACTTTTATAAGCATGATCTTGGCCGGTTTAAGTGTGACTTCTCGCAGTCTTTCCCACTGAACAATGGAAACACTGGAAGAAATATTCATGCATTCAAAACCTGCATCCAGACATCCAGGCTCACAGACTAACCCCATAACAGTAACACATTACTTGGCATGATTTTATTCAGTAAAGGCCCTGTAGTACAGTTTTCTTTAAGTCATGGGCCAACAAATTCACCCCATTACTATAACACTTTCATGGGCATGATCTTGGCCGAGTTAAGTGTGACATCTCATAGGCTTTCCTACTCGACCATGGTAACCCTGGAACAAACAATTGAGCGTTCAAAACCTACGTCCAAACATCCAGGCTCACAGACTAATCAAATAACAGTAACACATTACTGCATGTGACTTTATTCAGTAAAGTCCTGGACCCAGAAACTCAACCCATTACTACAACACTTTTATGGGCATGATCTTGGCCGACTTAAGTGTTGCTTCTCGTAGGCTTTCCCACTCGACCATGGTAACTCTGGTAGAAATTTTTAAGCGTTCAAAACCTGAATCCAGACATCCAGGCTCACAGACTAACCCCATAACAGTAACACATTACTGGGCATGATTTTACTCACTAAACGCCCTGTACTACAGTTTTCTTTAAGACCTGGGCCCACAAACTCACCCCATTACTATAACACTTTTATGAGCATGATCTTGGCCAGGTTAAGTGTGACTTCTCTTAGGCTTTCATACTCGACCATGGTAACCCTGGAACAAATGTTTGAGCATTCAAAACCTACGTCGAGACATCCAGGCTCACAGACTAACCCCATAACAGTAACACATTACGGGCATGATTTTTTCAGTAAGGGCCCTGTATTACAGTTTTCTTTAAGGCCTGGGCCCACAAACTCACCCCATTACTATAAAACTTCAATGGGCATGATCTTGACAGGGTTAAGACTGACTTCTCGTAGGCTTTCCCAATCGACCATGGTAACCCTGGATAAAATTTTTAAGCGTTCAAAACCTAAGTCCAGACATCCAGGCGCTTCATCCAGGTGATATTGTCCGGTTTTAGTGCGACTTCTCGGACACTAATCCACTCGACCATGGTAACCCTGGGTCAAATATTTCAGCGTTCAAAACCTACGTCCAGACATCCAGGCTCACAGACTAACCCCATAACAGTAACACATTACTGGGCATGATTTTATTCAGTACAGACAATGTATTACAGTTTTCTTTATGGCATGGGCCCACAAACTCACCCCATTACTATAACACTTTTATGTGCATGATATTGGCCGGGTTAAGCGTGACTTCTCGTAGGTTTTCCCACTCGACCATGGTAACACTGGAACAAATATTGAAGCGTTCAAAACCGAAATCCAGACATCCAGGCTCACAGACTAACCCCATAACAGTAACACATTACTGGGCATGATTTTATTTAGTAAAGGCCTGGGCCCACAGACTCACCCCATTACTATAACAGGCGTGATCTTGGCCGGGTTAAGTGTGACTTCTCGTAGGCTTTCCCATTCGACCATGGTAACTCTGGAAGAAATTTTTAAGCGTTCAAAACCTAAATCCAGACATCCAGGCTCACAGACTAACCCAATAACAGTAACACATTACTGGGTATGATTTTATTCAGTAAAGACCTGGGCCCACAAACTCACCCCATTGTTACAACACTATTATGGGCATGGTCTTGGCCGGGTTAAGTGTGACTTCTCGTAGGCTTTCATACTCGACCATGGTAACCCTGGAAGAAACTTTTAAGCTTTCAAAACCTACGTCCAGACATCCAAGCACACAGACTAACCCCTTAACAGTAACACATTACTGGGCTTGATTTCATTGAGTAAAGGCCTGGGCCCGCAGACTCACTCCATTACTATAACACTATTAGGGGCAGGATCTTGGCCGGGTTAAGTGTGACTTTTCGTAGTCTTTCCCTTTCGACCATGGTAACCCTGGAAGAAGTTTTTAAGCATTCAAAATCTAAATCCAGACATCCAGGCGATATTGGCCGGTATAAATGCGACTTCTCGGACGCTAATCCACTCGACCATGGTAACCCTGGAACAAATGTTTGAGCATTCAAAACCTACGTCCAGACATACAGGCTCACAGACTAACCCCATAACAGTAACACATTACTTGGTCTGATTTTATTTAGTAAAGGCCTGGGCCAACATACTCACTCCATTACTATAACACTATTAAGGGCAGGATCTTGGCCATGTTAAGTGTGACTTCTCGTAGGCTTTCCCACTCGACCATGGTAACCCTGGAACAAATTTTTAAGCGTTCAAAACCTACGTCCAGACATCCAGGCGATATTGGCCGGTTTAAGTGCGACTTCTCGGACGCTAATCCGCTCGACCATGGTAACCCTGGGTCAAATATTTGAGCGTTCAAAACCTACGTCCAGACATCCAGGCTCACAGACTAACCCCATAACAGTAACACATTACTGGGCATGATTTTATTCAGTAAGTACCATGTATTACAGTTTTCTTTAAGGCATGGGCCCACAAACTCACCCCATTACTATAACACTTTTATGGGCATGATCTTGGCCGGGTTAAGCGTGACTTCTCGTAGGTTTTCCCACTTGACCATGGTAACCCTGGAACAAATATCGAAGCATTCAAAACCTAAATCCAGACATCCAGGCTCAAAGACTAACGCCGTAACAGTAACACATTACTGGGCATGATTTTATTTAGTAAAGGCCTGGGCCCACAGACTCACCCCATTACTATAACAGGCGTGATCTTGGCCGGGTTAAGTGTGACTTCTCGTAGGCTATCTTACTCGACCATGGTAACCCTGGAAGAAACTAATAAGCATTCAAAACCTACGTCCAAACATCCAAGCACACAGACTAACCCCATAACAGTAACACATTACTGGGTATGATTTTATTCAGTAAAGGCCTGGGCCAACAGACTCACCCCATTACTATAAAACTTTTATGGGAATGAGCTTGGCCGGTTAAGTGTGACTTCTCGTACGCTTTCCCACTCGACCATGGTAACCCTGGAACAAATTTTTAAGCATTCAAAACCTACGTCCAGACATCCAGGCGATATTGGCTGGTTTAAGTGCAACTTCTCTGACGCTAATCCACTCGACCATGGTAACCCTGGAACAAATATTTGAACGTTCAAAACCTACGTCCAGACATCCAGGCTCACAGACTAACCCCATAACAATAACACATTACTGGGCATGATTTTATTCAGTAAAGGCCCTGTATTACAATTTTCTTTAAGGCATGGGCCCACAAACTCACCCCATTACTATAATACTTTCATGGGCATGATCTTGGCCGAGTTAAGTGTGACTTCTCGTAGGTTTTCCCACTCGACCATGGCGACCCTGGAAGAAATATTGAAGCATTCAAAACCTAAATCCAAACATCCAGGCTTACAGACTAACCCCATAACAGTAACACATTATTGGGCATGATTTTATTCAGTAAAGGCCTGGGCCCACAGACTCATCCCATTACTATAACACTATTATGGGCATGATCTCGGCCGGGTTAAGTGTGCCTTCTCATAGGCTTTCCCACTCGACCATGGTAACCCTTGAAGAAATTTTTTACATTTCAAAATCTAAGTCCAGACATCCAGGCTCACAGACTAACCACATAACTGGAACACATTACTGGGCATGATTTTATTCACTAAAGGCCCTGTATTACAGTTTTCTTTAAAGCCTGGACCCACAGACTCACCCCATTACTATAACACTTTCATGGGCATGATCTTGGCCGGGTTAAGTGTGACTTCTTGTAGGTTTTCCCACTCGACCATGGTAGCCCTGGAACAAATATTTGAGTGTTCAAAACCTACGTCCAGATATCCAGACTCACAGACTAACCCCATAACAGTAACACAATACTGGGCATGATTTCATTTAGTAAAGGACCTGTATTACAGCTGTCTTTAAGGCCTGGACCCACAGACTCACACCATTACTATAACACTTTCATGGGCATGATCTTGGCCGGGTTAAGTGTGACTTCTCGTAGGCTTTCCCACTCGACCATAGTAACCCTGGATCAAATAATTGAGCGTTCAAAACCTACGTCCAGACATCCAGGCTCACAGACTAACCCCATAACAGTAACACATTACTGGTTATGATTTTATTCAGTAAAGGCCCTGTATTACAGCTGTCTTTAAGGCCTGGACCCACAGACTCACCCCATTACTATAACACTTTCATGGGCATGATCTTGGCCGGGTTAAGTGTGACTTCTCGTAGGCTTTCCCACTCGACCATGGTAACCCTGGAAGAAACTAATAAGCATTCAAAACCTACGTCCAAACATCCAAGCACACAGACTAACCCCATAACAGTAACACATTACTGGGTATGATTTTATTCAGTAAAGGCCTGGGCCAACAGACTCACCCCATTACTATAAAACTTTTATGGGAATGAGCTTGGCCGGGTTAAGTGTGACTTCTCGTACGCTTTCCCACTCGACCATGGTAACCCTGGAACAAATTTTTAAGCATTCAAAACCTACGTCCAGACATCCAGGCAAAATTGGCTGGTTTAAGTGCAACTTCTCGGACGCTAATCCACTGTGACCATGGTAACCCTGGAACAAATATTTGAACGTTCAAAACCACGTCCAGACATCCAGGCTCACAGACTAACCCCATAACAATAACACATTACTGGGCATGATTTTATTCAGTAAAGGCCCTGTATTACAATTTTCTTTAAGGCATGGGCCCACAAACTCACCCCATTACTATAATACTTTCATGGGCATGATCTTGGCGAGTTAAGTGTGACTTCTCGTAGGTTTTCCCACTCGACCATGGCGACCCTGGAAGAAATATTGAAGCATTCAAAACCTAAATCCAAACATCCAGGCTTACAGACTAACCCCATAACAGTAACACATTATTGGGCATGATTTTATTCAGTAAAGGCCTGGGCCCACAGACTCATCCCATTACTATAACACTATTATGGGCATGAACTCGGCCAGTTAAGTGTGCCTTCTCATAGGCTTTCCCACTCGACCATGGTAACCCTTGAAGAAATTTTTTACATTTCAAAATCTAAGTCCAGACATCCAGGCTCACAGACTAACCACATAACTGGAACACATTACTGGGCATGATTTTATTCACTAAAGGCCCTGTATTACAGTTTTCTTTAAAGCCTGGACCCACAGACTCACCCCATTACTATAACACTTTCATGGGCATGATCTTGGCCGGGTTAAGTGTGACTTCTTGTAGGTTTTCCCACTCGACCATGGTAGCCCTGGAACAAATATTTGAGTGTTCAAAACCTACGTCCAGATATCCAGACTCACAGACTAACCCCATAACAGTAACACAATACTGGGCATGATTTCATTTAGTAAAGGACCTGTATTACAGCTGTCTTTAAGGCCTGGACCCACAGACTCACCCCATTACTATAACACTTTCATGGGCATGATCTTGGCCGGGTTAAGTGTGACTTCTCGTAGGCTTTCCCACTCGACCATGGTAACCCTGGATCAAATAATTGAGCGTTCAAAACCTACGTCCAGACATCCAGGCTCACAGACTAACCCCATAACAGTAACACATTACTGGTTATGATTTTATTCAGTAAAGGCCCTGTATTACAGCTGTTGTTAAGGCCTGGACCACAGACTTACCCCATTACTATAACACTTTCATGGGCATGATCTTGGCCGGGTTAAGTGCATGACTTCTCGTAGGCTTTCCCACTCGACCATGGTAACCCTGGAACAAATAATTGAGCGTTCAAAACCTACATCCAGACATCCAGGCTCACAGACTAACCCCATAACAGTATCACATTACTGCGTATGACTTCATTCAGTAAAGGCCTGGACCCAGAAACTCAACCCATTATTATAACGCTTTTATGGGAATGATCTTGGCCGGTTAAGTGTGACTTCTCGTAGGCTTTCCCACTCGACCATGGTAACCCTGGAACAAATAATTGAGCGTTCAAAACCTACGTCCAGACATCCAGGCTCAGAGACTAATCCCATAACAGTAACACATTACTGCATGTGACTTTATTCAGTAAAGGCCTGGGCCCAGAAACTCAATCCATTACTACAACACTTTTTTATCAGGCATGATCTCGGCCGACTTAAGTGTGACTTCTCTTCGTAGGCTTTCCCACTCGACCATGGTAACCCTGTAAGAAGTTTTTAAGCATTCAAAATCATAATCCAGACATCCAGGCGATATTGGCCGGTTTAAATGCCCATTACTATACTTCTGATCTTGGCGCTAATCCACTCGACCATGGTAACCCTGGAACAAATGTTTGAGCATTCAAAACCTATGTCCAGACATCCAGGCTCTCACAGACTAACGCCATAACAGTAACACATTACTGGGCATGATTTTATTTAGTAAAGGCCTGGGCCCACAGACTCACCCCATTACTATAACAGGCGTGATCTTGGCCGGTTTAAGTGTGACTTCTCGTAGGCTTTCCCACTGACCATATAAACACTGGTAGAAATTTTTGCGTTCAAAACCTACGTCCAGACATCCAAGCACACAGACTAACCCCTTAACAGTAACACATTACTTGGCATGATTTTATTGAGTAAAGGCCTGGGCCCGTCAGACTCACTCCATTACTATAACACTGTTATGGGCATGATGTTGGCCGGGTTAAGTGTGACTTCTCATAGGCTTTCTTACTCGACCATGGTAACCCTGGAAGAAACTATTAAGCATTCAAAACCTACGTCCAGACATCCAAGCACACAGACTAACCCCTTAACAGTAACACATTACTGGGCATGATTTTAGTGAGTAAAGGCCTGGGCCCGCAGACTCACTCCATTACTATAACACTATTAGGGGCATGATCTTGGCCGGGTTAAGTGTGACTTCTCGTAGGCTTTCCCATTCGACCATGGTAACCCTGGAAGAAGTTTTTAAGCGTTAAAAATCTAAGTCCAGACATCCAGGCTCACAGACTAACCCCATAACAGTAACACATTACTGGGTATGATTTTATTCAGTAAAGGCCTAGGCCAACAGACTCACCCCATTACTATAAAACTGTTATGGGAATGATCTTGGTCGGGTTAAGTGTGACTTCTCGTACACTTTCCCACTCGACCATGGTAACCCTGGAACAAATTTTTAAGCGTTCAAAACCTACGTCCAGACATCCAGGCGATATTGGCCGGTTTAAGTGCGACTTCTCGGACGCTAATCCACTCGACCATGGTAACCCTGGGTCAAATATTTGAGCGTTCAAAACCTACGTCCAGACATCCAGGCTCACAGACTAACCCCATAACAGTAACACATTACTGGGCATGATTTTATTCAGTAAGTACCATGTATTACAGCTTTCTTTAAGGCATGGGCCCACAAACTCACCCCATTACTATAACACTTTTATGGGCATGGTCTTGGCCGGGTTAAGCGTGACTTCTCGTAGGCTTTCCCAATCGACCATGGTAACCCTGGAAGAAATTTTTAAGCGTTCAAAACCTAAGTCCAGACATCCAGGCGCTTCATCCAGGTGATATTGTCCGGTTTAAGTGCGACTCCTCGGGCGCTAATCCACTCGACAATGGTAACCCTGGAAGAAACTTTTAAGCATTCAAAGCCTACGTCCAGACATCCAAGCACACAGACTAACCCCTTAACAGTAACACATTACTGGGCATGATTTTATTGAGTAAAGGCCTGGGCCCGCAGACTCACTCCATTACTATAACACTATTAGGGGCATGATCTTGGCCGGGTTAAGTGTGACTTCTCGTAGGCTTTCCCATTCGACCATGGTAACCCTGGAAGAAGTTTTTAAGCGTTAAAAATCTAAGTCCAGACATCCAGGCTCACAGACTAACCCCATAACAGCAACACATTTCTGGGCATGATTTTATTCAGTAAAGGCCTGGGCTCAAAGATTCAACCCATTACTATAACACTTTTATAAGCATGATCTTGGCGGTTTAAGTGTGACTTCTCGTAGTCTTTCCCACTCAACAATGGTAACACTGGAAGAAATATTCATGCATTCAAAACCTGCATCCAGACATCCAGGCTCACAGACTAACCCCATAACAGTAACCCATTACTGGGCATGATTTTATTCAGTAAAGGCCTGGGCTCAAAGATTCAACCCATTACTATAACACTTTTATAAGCATGATCTTGGCCGGTTTAAGTGTGACTTCTCGCAGTCTTTCCCACTGAACAATGGAAACACTGGAAGAAATATTCATGCATTCAAAACCTGCATCCAGACATCCAGGCTCACAGACTAACCCCATAACAGTAACACATTACTTGGCATGATTTTATTCAGTAAAGGCCCTGTAGTACAGTTTTCTTTAAGTCATGGGCCAACAAATTCACCCCATTACTATAACACTTTCATGGGCATGATCTTGGCGAGTTAAGTGTGACATCTCATAGGCTTTCCTACTCGACCATGGTAACCCTGGAACAAACAATTGAGCGTTCAAAACCTACGTCCAAACATCCAGGCTCACAGACTAATCAAATAACAGTAACACATTACTGCATGTGACTTTATTCAGTAAAGTCCTGGACCCAGAAACTCAACCCATTACTACAACACTTTTATGGGCATGATCTTGGCCGACTTAAGTGTTGCTTCTTCTCGTAGGCTTTCCCACTCGACCATGGTAACTCTGGTAGAAATTTTTAAGCGTTCAAAACCTGAATCCAGACATCCAGGCTCACAGACTAACCCCATAACAGTAACACATTACTGGGCATGATTTTACTCACTAAACGCCCTGTACTACAGTTTTCTTTAAGACCTGGGCCCACAAACTCACCCCATTACTATAACACTTTTATGAGCATGATCTTGGCCAGGTTAAGTGTGACTTCTCTTAGGCTTTCATACTCGACCATGGTAACCCTGGAACAAATGTTTGAGCATTCAAAACCTACGTCGAGACATCCAGGCTCACAGACTAACCCCATAACAGTAACACATTACGGGGCATGATTTTTTTCAGTAAGGGCCCTGTATTACAGTTTTCTTTAAGGCCTGGGCCCACAAACTCACCCCATTACTATAAAACTTCAATGGGCATGATCTTGACAGGGTTAAGACTGACTTCTCGTAGGCTTTCCCAATCGACCATGGTAACCCTGGATAAAATTTTTAAGCGTTCAAAACCTAAGTCCAGACATCCAGGCGCTTCATCCAGGCGATATTGTCCGGTTTTAGTGCGACTTCTCGGACACTAATCCACTCGACCATGGTAACCCTGGGTCAAATATTTCAGCGTTCAAAACCTACGTCCAGACATCCAGGCTCACAGACTAACCCCATAACAGTAACACATTACTGGGCATGATTTTATTCAGTACAGACAATGTATTACAGTTTTCTTTATGGCATGGGCCCACAAACTCACCCCATTACTATAACACTTTTATGTGCATGATATTGGCCGGGTTAAGCGTGACTTCTCGTAGGTTTTCCCACTCGACTATGGTAACACTGGAACAAATATTGAAGCGTTCAAAACCGAAATCCAGACATCCAGGCTCACAGACTAACCCCATAACATTAACACATTACTGGGCATGATTTTATTTAGTAAAGGCCTGGGCCCACAGACTCACCCCATTACTATAACAGGCATGATCTTGGCCGGGTTAAGTGTGACTTCTCGTGAGGCTTTCCCATTCGACCATGGTAACTCTGGAAGAAATTTTTAAGCGTTCAAAACCTAAATCCAGACATCCAGGCTCACAGACTAACCCAATAACAGTAACACATTACTGGGTATGATTTTATTCAGTAAAGACCTGGGCCCACAAACTCACCCCATTGTTACAACACTATTATGGGCATGATCTTGGCGGGTTAAGTGTGACTTCTCGTAGGCTTTCATACTCGACCATGGTAACCCTGGAAGAAAATTTTAAGCTTTCAAAACCTACGTCCAGACATCCAAGCACACAGACTAACCCCTTAACAGTAACACATTACTGGGCTTGATTTCATTGAGTAAAGGCCTGGGCCCGCAGACTCACTCCATTACTATAACACTATTAGGGGCAGGATCTTGGCGGGTTAAGTGTGACTTTTCGTAGTCTTTCCTTTCGACCATGGTAACCCTGGAAGAAGTTTTTAAGCATTCAAAATCTAAATCCAGACATCCAGGCGATATTGGCGGTATAAATCGACTTCTCGGACGCTAATCCACTCGACCATGGTAACCCTGGAACAAATGTTTGAGCATTCAAAACCTACGTCCAGACATACAGGCTCACAGACTAACCCCATAACAGTAACACATTACTTGGTCTGATTTTATTTAGTAAAGGCCTGGGCCAACATACTCACTCCATTACTATAACACTATTAAGGGCAGGATCTTGGCCATGTTAAGTGTGACTTCTCGTAGGCTTTCCCACTCGACCATGGTAACCCTGGAACAAATTTTTAAGCGTTCAAAACCTACGTCCAGACATCCAGGCGATATTGGCGGTTTAAGTGCGACTTCTCGGGCGCTAATCCGCTCGACCATGGTAACCCTGGGTCAAATATTTGAGCGTTCAAAACCTACGTCCAGACATCCAGGCTCACAGACTAACCCCATAACAGTAACACATTACTGGGCATGATTTTATTCAGTAAGTACCATGTATTACAGTTTTCTTTAAGGCATGGGCCCACAAACTCACCCCATTACTATAACACTTTTATGGGCATGATCTTGGCCGGTTTAGCGTGACTTCTCGTAGGTTTTCCCACTTGACCATGGTAACCCTGGAACAAATATCGAAGCATTCAAAACCTAAATCCAGACATCCAGGCTCAAAGACTAACGCCGTAACAGTAACACATTACTGGGCATGATTTTATTTAGTAAAGGCCTGGGCCCACAGACTCACCCCATTACTATAACAGGCGTGATCTTGGCGGGTTAAGTGTGACTTCTCGTAGGCTATCTTACTCGACCATGGTAACCCTGGAAGAAACTAATAAGCATTCAAAACCTACGTCCAAACATCCAAGCACACAGACTAACCCCATAACAGTAACACATTACTGGGTATGATTTTATTCAGTAAAGGCCTGGGCCAACAGACTCACCCCATTACTATAAAACTTTTATGGGAATGAGCTTGGCCGGGTTAAGTGTGACTTCTCGTACGCTTTCCCACTCGACCATGGTAACCCTGGAACAAATTTTTAAGCATTCAAAACCTACGTCCAGACATCCAGGCGATATTGGCTGGTTTAAGTGCAACTTCTCTGACGCTAATCCACTCGACCATGGTAACCCTGGAACAAATATTTGAACGTTCAAAACCTACGTCCAGACATCCAGGCTCACAGACTAACCCCATAACAATAACACATTACTGGGCATGATTTTATTCAGTAAAGGCCCTGTATTACAATTTTCTTTAAGGCATGGGCCCACAAACTCACCCCATTACTATAATACTTTCATGGGCATGATCTTGGCCGAGTTAAGTGTGACTTCTCGTAGGTTTTCCCACTCGACCATGGCGACCCTGGAAGAAATATTGAAGCATTCAAAACCTAAATCCAAACATCCAGGCTTACAGACTAACCCCATAACAGTAACACATTATTGGGCATGATTTTATTCAGTAAAGGCCTGGGCCACAGACTCATCCCATTACTATAACACTATTATGGGCATGATCTCGGCCGGGTTAAGTGTGCCTTCTCATAGGCTTTCCCACTCGACCATGGTAACCCTTGAAGAAATTTTTACATTTCAAAATCTAAGTCCAGACATCCAGGCTCACAGACTAACCACATAACTGGAACACATTACTGGGCATGATTTTATTCACTAAAGGCCCTGTATTACAGTTTTCTTTAAAGCCTGGACCCACAGACTCACCCCATTACTATAACACTTTCATGGGCATGATCTTGGCCGGGTTAAGTGTGACTTCTTGTAGGTTTTCCCACTCGACCATGGTAGCCCTGGAACAAATATTTGAGTGTTCAAAACCTACGTCCAGATATCCAGACTCACAGACTAACCCCATAACAGTAACACAATACTGGGCATGATTTCATTTAGTAAAGGACCTGTATTACAGCTGTCTTTAAGGCCTGGACCCACAGACTCACCCCATTACTATAACACTTTCATGGGCATGATCTTGGCCGGGTTAAGTGTGACTTCTCGTAGGCTTTCCCACTCGACCATGGTAACCCTGGATCAAATAATTGAGCGTTCAAAACCTACGTCCAGACATCCAGGCTCACAGACTAACCCCATAACAGTAACACATTACTGGTTATGATTTTATTCAGTAAAGGCCCTGTATTACAGCTGTTTTTAAGGCCTGGACCCACAGACTTACCCCATTACTATAACACTTTCATGGGCATGATCTTGGCCGGGTTAAGTGTGACTGTCAGTACTTCTCGTAGGCTTTCCCACTCGACCATGGTAACCCTGGAACAAATAATTGAGCGTTCAAAACCTACATCCAGACATCCAGGCTCACAGACTAACCCCATAACAGTATCACATTACTGCGTATGACTTCATTCAGTAAAGGCCTGGACCCAGAAACTTAACCCATTATTATAACGCTTTTATGGGAATGATCTTAGCCGGGTTAAGTGTGACTTCTCGTAGGCTTTCCCACTCGACCATGGTAACCCTGGAACAAATAATTGAGCGTTCAAAACCTACGTCCAGACATCCAGGCTCAGAGACTAATCCCATAACAGTAACACATTACTGCATGTGACTTTATTCAGTAAAGGCCTGGGCCCAGAAACTCAATCCATTACTACAACACTTTTATCAGGCATGATCTCGGCTCGACTTAAGTGTGACTTCTCGTAGGCTTTCCCACTCGACCATGGTAACCCTGTAAGAAGTTTTTAAGCATTCAAAATCAAAATCCAGACATCCAGGCGATATTGGCCGGTTTAAATGCGACTTCTCGGACGCTAATCCACTCGACCATGGTAACCCTGGAACAAATGTTTGAGCATTCAAAACCTATGTCCAGACATCCAGGCTCACAGACTAACGCCATAACAGTAACACATTACTGGGCATGATTTTATTTAGTAAAGGCCTGGGCCCACAGACTCACCCCATTACTATAACAGGCGTGATCTTGGCCGGGTTAAGTGTGACTTCTCGTAGGCTTTCCCACTCGACCATAGTAACCCTGGTAGAAATTTTTAAGCGTTCAAAACAAATCCAAGCACTAACGTCCAGACATCCAAGCACACATGACTAACCTGGGCCGCAGACTCACTCCATTAATAACAGTAACACATTTACTGGGCTTACTGATTTGGTAACCCTGGAAGAAACTATTAAGGCCAAAACCTACGCAGACATCTCAAGCACATTACTATAACACTAACACATTACTGGGCATGATCTTGGCGGGCCTAAGTGTGACTCACTCCATTACTATAACACTATTAGGGGCATGATCTTGGCCATTCGACTTCTCATGGTAATTCCCATGGTAACCCTGAAGAAGTTTTTAAGCGTTAAAAATCTAAGTCCAGACATCCAGGCTCACAGACTAACCCCATAACAGTAACACATTACTGGGTATGATTTTATTCAGTAAAGGCCTAGGCCAACAGACTCACCCCATTACTATAAAACTGTTATGGGAATGATCTTGGTCGGGTTAAGTGTGACTTCTCGTACACTTTCCCACTCGACCATGGTAACCCTGGAACAAATTTTTAAGCGTTCAAAACCTACGTCCAGACATCCAGGCGATATTGGCCGGGTTAAGTGTGACTTCTCGTAGGCTTTCCCACTCGACCATGGTAACCCTGGATCAAATAATTGAGCGTTCAAAACCTACGTCCAGACATCCAGGCTCACAGACTAACCCCATAACAGTAACACATTACTGGGCATGATTTTATTCAGTAAGTACCATGTATTACAGCTTTCTTTAAGGCATGGGCCCACAAACTCACCCCATTACTATAACACTTTTATGGGCATGGTCTTGGCCGGGTTAAGCGTGACTTCTCGTAGGCTTTCCCAATCGACCATGGTAACCCTGGAAGAAATTTTTAAGCGTTCAAAACCTAAGTCCAGACATCCAGGCGCTTCATCCAGGTGATATTGTCCGGTTTAAGTGCGACTCCTCGGACGCTAATCCACTCGACAATGGTAACCCTGGAAGAAACTTTTAAGCATTCAAAGCCTACGTCCAGACATCCAAGCACACAGACTAACCCCTTAACAGTAACACATTACTGGGCATGATTTTATTGAGTAAAGGCCTGGGCCCGCAGACTCACTCCATTACTATAACACTATTAGGGGCATGATCTTGGCCGGGTTAAGTGTGACTTCTCGTAGGCTTTCCCATTCGACCATGGTAACCCTGGAAGAAGTTTTTAAGCGTTAAAAATCTAAGTCCAGACATCCAGGCTCACAGACTAACCCCATAACAGCAACACATTTCTGGGCATGATTTTATTCAGTAAAGGCCTGGGCTCAAAGATTCAACCCATTACTATAACACTTTTATAAGCATGATCTTGGCCGGTTTAAGTGTGACTTCTCGTAGTCTTTCCCACTCAACAATGGTAACACTGGAAGAAATATTCATGCATTCAAAACCTGCATCCAGACATCCAGGCTCACAGACTAACCCCATAACAGTAACCCATTACTGGGCATGATTTTATTCAGTAAAGGCCTGGGCTCAAAGATTCAACCCATTACTATAACACTTTTATAAGCATGATCTTGGCCGGTTTAAGTGTGACTTCTCGCAGTCTTTCCCACTGAACAATGGAAACACTGGAAGAAATATTCATGCATTCAAAACCTGCATCCAGACATCCAGGCTCACAGACTAACCCCATAACAGTAACACATTACTTGGCATGATTTTATTCAGTAAAGGCCCTGTAGTACAGTTTTCTTTAAGTCATGGGCCAACAAATTCACCCCATTACTATAACACTTTCATGGGCATGATCTTGGCCGAGTTAAGTGTGACATCTCATAGGCTTTCCTACTCGACCATGGTAACCCTGGAACAAACAATTGAGCGTTCAAAACCTACGTCCAAACATCCAGGCTCACAGACTAATCAAATAACAGTAACACATTACTGCATGTGACTTTATTCAGTAAAGTCCTGGACCCAGAAACTCAACCCATTACTACAACACTTTTATGGGCATGATCTTGGCCGACTTAAGTGTTGCTTCTCGTAGGCTTTCCCACTCGACCATGGTAACTCTGGTAGAAATTTTTAAGCGTTCAAAACCTGAATCCAGACATCCAGGCTCACAGACTAACCCCATAACAGTAACACATTACTGGGCATGATTTTACTCACTAAACGCCCTGTACTACAGTTTTCTTTAAGACCTGGGCCCACAAACTCACCCCATTACTATAACACTTTTATGAGCATGATCTTGGCCAGGTTAAGTGTGACTTCTCTTAGGCTTTCATACTCGACCATGGTAACCCTGGAACAAATGTTTGAGCATTCAAAACCTACGTCGAGACATCCAGGCTCACAGACTAACCCCATAACAGTAACACATTACGGGGCATGATTTTTTTCAGTAAGGGCCCTGTATTACAGTTTTCTTTAAGGCCTGGGCCCACAAACTCACCCCATTACTATAAAACTTCAATGGGCATGATCTTGACAGGGTTAAGACTGACTTCTCGTAGGCTTTCCCAATCGACCATGGTAACCCTGGATAAAATTTTTAAGCGTTCAAAACCTAAGTCCAGACATCCAGGCGCTTCATCCAGGTGATATTGTCCGGTTTTAGTGCGACTTCTCGGACACTAATCCACTCGACCATGGTAACCCTGGGTCAAATATTTCAGCGTTCAAAACCTACGTCCAGACATCCAGGCTCACAGACTAACCCCATAACAGTAACACATTACTGGGCATGATTTTATTCAGTACAGACAATGTATTACAGTTTTCTTTATGGCATGGGCCCACAAACTCACCCCATTACTATAACACTTTTATGTGCATGATATTGGCCGGGTTAAGCGTGACTTCTCGTAGGTTTTCCCACTCGACCATGGTAACACTGGAACAAATATTGAAGCGTTCAAAACCGAAATCCAGACATCCAGGCTCACAGACTAACCCCATAACAGTAACACATTACTGGGCATGATTTTATTTAGTAAAGGCCTGGGCCCACAGACTCACCCCATTACTATAACAGGCGTGATCTTGGCCGGGTTAAGTGTGACTTCTCGTAGGCTTTCCCATTCGACCATGGTAACTCTGGAAGAAATTTTTAAGCGTTCAAAACCTAAATCCAGACATCCAGGCTCACAGACTAACCCAATAACAGTAACACATTACTGGGTATGATTTTATTCAGTAAAGACCTGGGCCCACAAACTCACCCCATTGTTACAACACTATTATGGGCATGATCTTGGCCGGGTTAAGTGTGACTTCTCGTAGGCTTTCATACTCGACCATGGTAACCCTGGAAGAAACTTTTAAGCTTTCAAAACCTACGTCCAGACATCCAAGCACACAGACTAACCCCTTAACAGTAACACATTACTGGGCTTGATTTCATTGAGTAAAGGCCTGGGCCCGCAGACTCACTCCATTACTATAACACTATTAGGGGCAGGATCTTGGCGGGTTAAGTGTGACTTTTCGTAGTCTTTCCTTTCGACCATGGTAACCCTGGAAGAAGTTTTTAAGCATTCAAAATCTAAATCCAGACATCCAGGCGATATTGGCCGGTATAAATGCGACTTCTCGGACGCTAATCCACTCGACCATGGTAACCCTGGAACAAATGTTTGAGCATTCAAAACCTACGTCCAGACATCCAGGCTCACAGACTAACCCCATAACAGTAACACATTACTTGGTCTGATTTTATCTAGTAAAGGCCTGGGCCAACATACTCACTCCATTACTAAAACACTATTAAGGGCAGGATCTTGGCCATGTTAAGTGTGACTTCTCGTAGGCTTTCCCACTCGACCATGGTAACCCTGGAACAAATTTTTAAGCGTTCAAAACCTACGTCCAGACATCCAGGCAATATTGGCCGGTTTAAGTGCGACTTCTCGGACGCTAATCCGCTCGACCATGGTAACCCTGGGTCAAATATTTGAGCGTTCAAAACCTACGTCCAGACATCCAGGCTCACAGACTAACCCCATAACAGTAACACATTACTGGGCATGATTTTATTCAGTAAGTACCATGTATTACAGTTTTCTTTAAGGCATGGGCCCACAAACTCACCCCATTACTATAACACTTTTATGGGCATGATCTTGGCCGGTTAAGCGTGACTTCTCGTGTAGGTTTTCCCACTTGACCATGGTAACCCTGGAACAAATATCGAAGCATTCAAAACCTAAATCCAGACATCCAGGCTCAAAGACTAACGCCGTAACAGTAACACATTACTGGGCATGATTTTATTTAGTACAGGCCTGGGCCCACAGACTCACCCCATTACTATAACAGGCGTGATCTTGGCCGGGTTAAGTGTGACTTCTCGTAGGCTATCTTACTCGACCATGGTAACCCTGGAAGAAACTAATAAGCATTCAAAACCTACGTCCAAACATCCAAGCACACAGACTAACCCCATAACAGTAACACATTACTGGGTATGATTTTATTCAGTAAAGGCCTGGGCCAACAGACTCACCCCATTACTATAAAACTTTTATGGGAATGAGCTTGGCCGGGTTAAGTGTGACTTCTTGTACGCTTTCCCACTCGACCATGGTAACCCTGGAACAAATTTTTAAGCATTCAAAACCTACGTCCAGACATCCAGGCAATATTGGCTGGTTTAAGTGCAACTTCTCGGACGCTAATCCACTCGACCATGGTAACCCTGGAACAAATATTTGAACGTTCAAAACCTACGTCCAGACATCCAGGCTCACAGACTAACCCCATAACAATAACACATTACTGGGCATGATTTTATTCAGTAAAGGCCCTGTATTACAATTTTCTTTAAGGCATGGGCCCACAAACTCACCCCATTACTATAATACTTTCATGGGCATGATCTTGGCCGAGTTAAGTGTGACTTCTCGTAGGTTTTCCAACTCGACCATGGCGACCCTGGAAGAAATATTGAAGCATTCAAAACCTAAATCCAAACATCCAGGCTTACAGACTAACCCCATAACAGTAACAAATTATTGGGCATGATTTTATTCAGTAAAGGCCTGGGCCCACAGACTCATCCCATTACTATAACACTATTATGGGCATGATCTCGGCCGGGTTAAGTGTGCCTTCTCATAGGCTTTCCCACTCGACCATGGTAACCCTTGAAGAAAGTTTTTACATTTCAAAATCTAAGTCCAGACATCCAGGCTCACAGACTAACCACATAACTGGAACACATTACTGGGCATGATTTTATTCACTAAAGGCCCTGTATTACAGTTTTCTTTAAAGCCTGGACCCACAGACTCACCCCATTACTATAACACTTTCATGGGCATGATCTTGGCCGGGTTAAGTGTGACTTCTTGTAGGTTTTCCCACTCGACCATGGTAGCCCTGGAACAAATATTTGAGTGTTCAAAACCTACGTCCAGATATCCAGACTCACAGACTAACCCCATAACAGTAACACAATACTGGGCATGATTTCATTTAGTAAAGGACCTGTATTACAGCTGTCTTTAAGGCCTGGACCCACAGACTCACACCATTACTATAACACTTTCATGGGCATGATCTTGGCCGGGTTAAGTGTGACTTCTCGTAGGCTTTCCACACTCGACCATAGTAACCCTGGATCAAATAATTGAGCGTTCAAAACCTACGTCCAGACATCCAGGCTCACAGACTAACCCCATAACAGTAACACATTACTGGTTATGATTTTATTCAGTAAAGGCCCTGTATTACAGCTGTCTTTAAGGCCTGGACCCACAGACTCACCCCATTACTATAACACTTTCATGGGCATGATCTTGGCCGGGTTAAGTGTGACTTCTCGTAGGCTTTCCCACTCGACCATGGTAACCCTGGAAGAAACTAATAAGCATTCAAAACCTACGTCCAAACATCCAAGCACACAGACTAACCCCATAACAGTAACACATTACTGGGTATGATTTTATTCAGTAAAGGCCTGGGCCAACAGACTCACCCCATTACTATAAAACTTTTATGGGAATGAGCTTGGCCGGGTTAAGTGTGACTTCTCGTACGCTTTCCCACTCGACCATGGTAACCCTGGAACAAATTTTTAAGCATTCAAAACCTACGTCCAGACATCCAGGCAAACTTGGCTGGTTTAAGTGCAACTTCTCGGACGCTAATCCACTCGACCATGGTAACCCTGGAACAAATATTTAAACGTTCAAAACCTACGTCCAGACATCCAGGCTCACAGACTAACCCCATAACAATAACACATTACTGGGCATGATTTTATTCAGTAAAGGCCCTGTATTACAATTTTCTTTAAGGCATGGGCCCACAAACTCACCCCATTACTATAATACTTTCATGGGCATGATCTTGGCCGAGTTAAGTGTGACTTCTCGTAGGTTTTCCCACTCGACCATGGCGACCCTGGAAGAAATATTGAAGCATTCAAAACCTAAATCCAAACATCCAGGCTTACAGACTAACCCCATAACAGTAACACATTATTGGGCATGATTTTATTCAGTAAAGGCCTGGGCCCACAGACTCATCCCATTACTATAACACTATTATGGGCATGAACTCGGCCAGGTTAAGTGTGCCTTCTCATAGGCTTTCCCACTCGACCATGGTAACCCTTGAAGAAATTTTTTACATTTCAAAATCTAAGTCCAGACATCCAGGCTCACAGACTAACCACATAACTGGAACACATTACTGGGCATGATTTTATTCACTAAAGGCCCTGTATTACAGTTTTCTTTAAAGCCTGGACCCACAGACTCACCCCATTACTATAACACTTTCATGGGCATGATCTTGGCCGGGTTAAGTGTGACTTCTTGTAGGTTTTCCCACTCGACCATGGTAGCCCTGGAACAAATATTTGAGTGTTCAAAACCTACGTCCAGATATCCAGACTCACAGACTAACCCCATAACAGTAACACAATACTGGGCATGATTTCATTTAGTAAAGGACCTGTATTACAGCTGTCTTTAAGGCCTGGACCCACAGACTCACCCCATTACTATAACACTTTCATGGGCATGATCTTGGCGGGTTAAGTGTGACTTCTCGTAGGCTTTCCCACTCGACCATGGTAACCCTGGATCAAATAATTGAGCGTTCAAAACCTACGTCCAGACATCCAGGCTCACAGACTAACCCCATAACAGTAACACATTACTGGTTATGATTTTATTCAGTAAAGGCCCTGTATTACAGCTGTTTTTAAGGCCTGGACCCACAGACTTACCCCATTACTATAACACTTTCATGGGCATGATCTTGGCCGGGTTAAGTGTGACTTCTCGTAGGCTTTCCCACTCGACCATGGTAACCCTGGAACAAATGATTGAGCGTTCAAAACCTACATCCAGACATCCAGGCTCACAGACTAACCCCATAACAGTATCACATTACTGCGTATGACTTCATTCAGTAAAGGCCTGGACCCAGAAACTCAACCCATTATTATAACGCTTTTATGGGAATGATCTTAGCCGGGTTAAGTGTGACTTCTCGTAGGCTTTCCCACTCGACCATGGTAACCCTGGAACAAATAATTGAGCGTTCAAAACCTACGTCCAGACATCCAGGCTCAGAGACTAATCCCATAACAGTAACACATTACTGCATGTGACTTTATTCAGTAAAGGCCTGGGCCCAGAAACTCAATCCATTACTACAACACTTTTATCAGGCATGATCTCGGCCGACTTAAGTGTGACTTCTCGTAGGCTTTCCCACTCGACCATGGTAACCCTGTAAGAAGTTTTTAAGCATTCAAAATCAAAATCCAGACATCCAGGCGATATTGGCCGGTTTAAATGCGACTTCTCGGACGCTAATCCACTCGACCATGGTAACCCTGGTAGAAATTTTTAAGCGTTCAAAACCTACGTCCAGACATCCAAGCACACAGACTAACCCCTTAACAGTAACACATTACTGGGCATGATTTTATTGAGTAAAGGCCTGGGCCCGCAGACTCACTCCATTACTATAACACTGTTATGTGCATGATGTTGGCCGGGTTAAGTGTGACTTCTCGTAGGCTTTCTTACTCGACCATGGTAACCCTGGAAGAAACTATTAAGCATTCAAAACCTACGTCCAGACATCCAAGCACACAGACTAACCCCTTAACAGTAACACATTACTGGGCATGATTTTAGTGAGTAAAGGCCTGGGCCCGCAGACTCACTCCATTACTATAACACTATTAGGGGCATGATCTTGGCCGGGTTAAGTGTGACTTCTCGTAGGCTTTCCCATTCGACCATGGTAACCCTGGAAGAAGTTTTTAAGCGTTAAAAATCTAAGTCCAGACATCCAGGCTCACAGACTAACCCCATAACAGTAACACATTACTGGGTATGATTTTATTCAGTAAAGGCCTAGGCCAACAGACTCACCCCATTACTATAAAACTGTTATGGGAATGATCTTGGTCGGGTTAAGTGTGACTTCTCGTACACTTTCCCACTCGACCATGGTAACCCTGGAACAAATTTTTAAGCGTTCAAAACCTACGTCCAGACATCCAGGCGATATTGGCCGGTTTAAGTGCGACTTCTCGGACGCTAATCCACTCGACCATGGTAACCCTGGGTCAAATATTTGAGCGTTCAAAACCTACGTCCAGACATCCAGGCTCACAGACTAACCCCATAACAGTAACACATTACTGGGCATGATTTTATTCAGTAAGTACCATGTATTACAGCTTTCTTTAAGGCATGGGCCCACAAACTCACCCCATTACTATAACACTTTTATGGGCATGATCTTGGCCGGGTTAAGCGTGACTTCTCGTAGGTTTTCCCACTTGACCATGGTAACCCTGGAACAAATATTGAAGCATTCAAAACCTAAATCCCGACATCCAGGCTCACAGACTAACGCCATAACAGTAACACATTACTGGGCATGGTTTTATTCAGTAAGTACCATGTATTACAGTTTTCTTTAAGGCATGGGCCCACAAACTCACCCCATTACTATAACACTTTTATGGGCATGATCTTGGCCGGGTTAAGCGTGACTTCTCGTAGGTTTTCCCACTCGACCATGGTAACCCTGGAAGAAATATTGAAGCATTCAAAACCTAAATCCAGACATCTAGGCTCACAGACTAACCCAATAACAGTAACACATTTCTGGGCATGATTTTATTCAGTAAAGGCCTGGGCCCACAGACTCACCCCATTACTATAACACTTTTATGGGCATGATTTTGGCTGGGTAAAGCGTGACTTCTCGTAGGTTTTCCCACTCGACCATGGTAACCCTGGAAGAAATATTGAAGCATTCAAAACCTAAATCCAGAAATCCAGGCTCAGAGACTAACCCCATAACAGTAACACTTTACTGGGCATGATTTTATTCAGTAAAGGCCTGGGCCCACAGACTCACCCCATTACTATAACGGGGGTGAGCTTGGCCGGGTTAAGTGTGACTTCTCATAGGCTTTCCCACTCGACCATGGTAACCCTGGAAGAAATCTTTAAGCGTTCAAAACCTAAATCCAGACATCCAGGCTCACAGACTAACCCCATAACAGTAACACATTACTGGGTATGATTTTATTCACTAAAGCCTGGGACCACAGACTCACCCCATTACTATCACATTTTTATGGGCATGATCTTGGTTGGGTTAAGTGTGACTTCTTGTAAGCTTTCTTACTCGACCATGGTAACCCTGGAAGAAACTTTTAAGAGTTCAAAACCTACGTCCAGACATCCAGCCTCACAGACTAACCCTATAACATTAACAAATTACTCGGCATGACATAATTCAGTAAAGGCCTGAGCCCACAAACTCACCCCATTACTATCACATTTTTATGAGCATGATCTCGGTTGGGTTAAGCGTGACTTCTCGTAGGTTTTCCCACTCGACCATGGTAACCCTGGAATAATTTTTTAAGCGTTCAAAACCTAAATCCAGACATCCAGGCTCACAGACTAACCCCATAACAGTAACACATTACTGGCCATGATTTTATTCACTAAAGGCCCTGTATTACAGCTTTCTTTAAAGCCTGGACCCAAAGACTCACCCCATTACTATAACACTTTCAGGGGCATGATCTTGGCCGGGTAAAGTATGACTTCTCGTTGGTTTTCCCACTCGACCATGGTAACCCTGGAACAAATATTTGAGCGTTCAAAACCTACGTCCAGACATCCAGGATCACAGACTAATCCCATAACAGTAACACATTACTGGGCATTATTTTATTCAGTAAAGGCCTGGGCCCACAAACTCACCCCATTATTACAAAACTATTATGGGCATGATCTTGGTCGACTTAAGTGTGACTTCTCATAGGCTTTCCCACTCGACCATGGTAACCCTGGTAGAAATATTGAAGTTTTTAAAACCTAAATCAAGACATCCAGGCTCAGAGACTAACCCCATAACAGTTACACATTACTGGGCATGATTTTACTCAGTAAAGGCCTAGGCCCACAGACTCACCCCATTACTCTAACACTATTATGTGCATGAGCTTGGCCGTGTTAAGTGTGACTTCTTGTAGGCTTTCTTACTCGACCATGGTAACCCTGGAAGAAACTTTTAAGAGTTCAAAACCAAAATCCAGACATCCAGGCTCACAGATTAACCCCATAACAGTAACGCATTACTGGGCAAGATTTTATTCACTAAAGGCCCTGTATTACAGCTCTCTTTAAGGCCTGGACTCACAGACTCACCACATTACTATAACACTTTCATAGGCATGATCTTGGCCGACTTAAGTGTGACTTCTCGTAGGCTTTCCCACTCGACCATGGTAACCCTGGAAGAAACTTTTAAGAGTTCAAAACCTACGTCCAGACATTCAGCCTCACAGACTAACCCTATAACAGTAACAAATTACTCGGCATGACTTTATTCAGTAAAGGCCTGAGCCCACAAACTCACCCCATTACTATCACATTTTTATGGGCATGATCTTGGTCGGGTTAAGTGTGAATTCTCGTAGGCTTTCCCATTCGACCATGGTAACCCTGGAAGAAACTTTTAAGCCATCAAAACCTACGTCCAGACATCCAGGCTCACAGACTAACCCCATAACAGCTACACATTACTGCGTATGACTTTATTCAGTAAAGGTCTGGGCCCACAAACTCACTCCATTACTATAACACTTTTATAGGCATGATATTGGCCGGATTAAGTGCGACTTCTGGTAGGTTTTCCCACTCGACCATGGTAACCCTGGAAGAAATTTTTAAGCGTTCAAAACCTAAATTCAGACATCCAGGCTCACAGACTAACCCAATAACAGTAACACATTACTGGGCATGATTTTATTCAATAAAGGCCTGGGCCCACAGACTCATTCCATTACTATAACACTATTATGGGCATGATATTGGCCGGGTTAAGTGTGACTTCCCGTAGGCTTTCCCACTCGACCATAGTAACCCTGGAAGAAATGTTTAAGTGTTCAAAACCTAAATCCAGACATCCAGGCTCACAGACTAACCCCATAACAGTAACACATTACTGGGCATGATTTTATTCACTAAAGGCCCTGTATTACAGCTTTCTTTAAGGCCTCGACCTACAGACTCACCCCATTGCGATAACACTTTCATGGGCATGGTCTTGGCCGGGTTAAGTGTGACTTCTCATAGGCTTTCCCACTCGACCATGGTAACCCTGGAACAAATGTTTGAGCGTTCAAAACCTACATCCAGACATCCAGGCTCACAGACTAACCACATAACAGCTACACATTACTGCGTATGACTTTATTCAGTAAAGTCCTGGGCCGACAAACTCACCCCATTACTATAACAATTTTCATGGACATGATCTTGGCCAGGTTACGTGAGACTTCTCATAGGCTTTCTTACTCGACCATGGTAACCCTGGAAGAAATTTTAAAGCGTTCGAAACCTAAATCCAGACATCCAGGCTCACAGACTAACCCCATAACAGTAACACATTACTGGGCATGATTTTATTCAGTAAAGGCCTGGGCCTACAGACTCACTCCATTACTATAACACTATTAGGGGCATGATCTTGGCCGGGTTAAGTCTAACTTCTCGTAGGCTGTCCCACTCGAACATATTAACCCTGGATTAAATTTTTAAGCGTTCAAAACCTAAATCCAGACATCCAGGCTCACAGACTCACCCCATTACTATAACACTTTCATGGGCATGATCTTGGCCGGGTTAAGTGTGACTTCTTGTAGGCTTTCCCACTCGACCATGGTAACCCTGGTAGAAATTTTTAAGCGTTCTAAAACCTGAATACAGACATCCAGGCTCACAGACTAATCCCATAACAGTAACACATTACTGCATGTGACTTTATTCAGTAAAGCCCTGGGCCCAGAAACTCAACCCATTACTACAACACTTTTATGGGGCATGATCTTGGCCGGGTTAAGTGTGACTTCCCGTAGGCTTTCCCACTCGACCATAGTAACCCTGGAAGAAATGTTTAAGTGTTCAAAACCTAAATCCAGACATCCAGGCTCACAGACTAACCCCATAACAGTAACACATTACTCGGCATGATTTTATTCAGTAAAGGCCCTGTATTACAGCTGTCTTTAAGGCCTGGACCCAGAGACTCACCCCATTACTATAACACTTTCATGGGCATGATCTTGGCCGGGTTAAGTGTGACTTCTCGTAGGCTTTCCCATTCGACAATGGTAACCCTGGAAGAAATTTTTAACCATTCAAAAGCTATGTCCCGACATCCAGGCTCACAGACTAACCCCATAACAGCAACACATTACTGGGCATTATTTTATTCAGTAATGGCCTGGGCCCACAGACTCATTCCATTACTATAACACTATCATGGGCATGATCTTGGCCAGGTTAAGTGTGACTTCTCGTAGGCTTTCCCACTCGACCATGGTAACCCTGGTTGAAATTTTTAAGCGTTCAAAACCTGAATCCAGACATCCAGGCTCACAGACTAACCCCAGAACAGTAACACATTACTGGGCATGATTTTATTGAGTAAAGGCACTGTATTACAGCTGTCTTTAAGGCCTGGGCCCACAAACTCACCACATTACTATAACACTTTCATGGGCATGATCTTGGCCGGGTTAAGTGTGACTTCTTGTAGGCTTTCCCACTCGACCATGGTAACCCTGGAACAAATAATTGAGCGTACAAAACCTACGTCCAGACATACAGGCTCACAGACTAATCCCATAACAGTAACACATTACTGCATGTGACTTTATTCAGTAAAGGCCTGGGCCCAGAAACTCAACCCATTACTACATCACTTTTATGGGGCATGATCTTGGCCGACTTAAGTGTGACTTCTCGTAGGCTTTCCCACTCGACCATGGTAACCCTGGTAGAAATTTTTAAGCGTTCAAAACCTAAATCCAGACATCCAGGCTCAAGACTAACCCAATAACAGCAAGACATTATTGGGCATGATTTTATTCACTAAAGGCCCTGTATTACAGTTTTCTTTAAGGCCTGGGCCCACAAACTCACCACATTACTATAACACTTTTATGGGCATGATCTTGGCCGGGTTAAGTGTGACTTCACGTAGGCTTTCCCACTCGACCATGGTAACCCTGGAAGAAATTTTT
This sequence comes from Puntigrus tetrazona, assembly GCF_018831695.1. Taxonomy (NCBI): domain Eukaryota; kingdom Metazoa; phylum Chordata; class Actinopteri; order Cypriniformes; family Cyprinidae; genus Puntigrus; species Puntigrus tetrazona. The sequence continues at coordinate 202,105 of NW_025048625.1, forward strand.
AAGCGTTCAAAATTTATTTCCAGACATCCAGATTTAAAGACTAACCCCATAACAGCAATACATTACTGGACATTATTTTATTCAGTAATGGCCTGGGCCCACAGACTCATTCCATTACTATAACACTATTATGGGCATGATCTTGGCCAGGTTAAGTGTGACTTCTCGTAGGCTTTCCCACTCGACCATGGTAACACTGGAAGAAATTTTAAAGCGTTTAAAACCTAAATCCAGACATCCAGGCTCATAGACTAACCCCATAACAGTAACACATTACTAGGCATGATTTTATTCAGTAAAGGCCTGGGCCCAAAATCTCACCCCATTCCTACAACACTATTATGGGCATGATCTTTGCCGACGTAAGTGTGACTTCTCGTAGGCTTTCCCACTCGACCATGGTAACCCTGGTAGAAATTTTTAAGCGTTCAAAACCTGAATCCAGACATCCAGGCACACAGACTAACCCCATAACAGTAACACATTACTGGGCATGATTTTATTCAGTAAAGGCCTGGGTGCACAAACTCACCCCATTATTACAACACTATTATGGGCATGATCTTGGTCGACTTAAGTGTGACTTCTCGTAGGCTTTCCCACTCGACCATGGTAACCCTGGAACAAATATTTGAGCTTTCAAAACCTACGGGCAGATATCCAGGCTCACAGATTAACCCCATTACAGTTACACATTACAGCGCATGACTTTATTCAGTAAAGGCCTGGGACCAGAAACTCAACCCATTACTATAACACTTTTAAGGGCATGATCTCGGCCGGGTTAAGAGTGACTTCTCGTAGGCTTTCTTACTCGACAATGGTAACCCTGGAAGAAACTTTTAAGCGTTCAAAACCTACTTCCAGACATCCAGTCGATATTGGCCGGTTTAAGTGCGACTTCTCGGACGCTAATCCACTCGACCATGGTATCCCTGGAACAAATGTTTGAGCATTCAAAACCTACGTCCAGACATCCAGGCTCACAGACTATCCCCATAACTAGTAACACATTACTGGGCATGATTTTATTCAGTAAGGGCTTGGGCCAACAGACTCACCCCATTACTATAAAACTTTTATGGTAATGATTTTGGCCGGGTTAAGTGTGACTTCTCGTAGGCTTTCCCACTCAAACATGGTAACCCAGGAAGAAATTTTTAAGCGTTCAAAACCTACATCCAGACATCCAGGCGATATTGGCCGGTTTAAGTGTGACTTCTCGGACGCTAATCCACTCGAACATGGTAACCCTGGAACGAATGTTTGAGCATTCAAAACCTAAGTCCAGACATCCAGGTTCACAGACTAACCCCATAACAGTTACACATTACTGGGCATGATTTTACTCAGCAAAGGCCCTGTATTACAGTTTTCTTTAAGGCCTGGGCCCACAAACTTACCCCATTACTATAACACTTTTATGTGCATGATCTTGGCCGGGTTAAGCATGACTTCTCGTAGGTTTTCCCACTCGACCATGGTAACCCTGGAAGAAATTTTTAAGCGTTCAAAACCTAAGTCCAGACATCTAGGCGCTTCACCCAGGCGATATTGGCCGGTTTAAGTGCGACTTCTCGGACGCTAATCCACTCGACCATGGTAACCCTGGGTCAAATATTTGAGCGTTCAAAACCTACGTCCAGACTTCCAGGCTCACAGATTAACCCCATAACAGTAACACATTACTGGGCATGATTTTATTCAGTAAAGACCATGTATTACTATATATATAGTATCACTATACATCCCTGTCATTATACTGTACAGTGCTTTGATGCAACCTGTGTTGTTAAAAGCGCTATATAAATAAAAATGATTGATTGATTGATTGATATTACAGTTTTCTTTAAGGCATGGGCCCACAAACTCACCCCATTATTATAACACTTTTATGTGCATGATATTGGCCGGGTTAAGCGTGACTTCTCGTAGGTTTTCCCACTCGACCATGGTAACCCTGGAAGAAATATTGAAGTCAAGTCAAGTCAACTTTATTGTCAAATATGCTCTATGTACAACATACAGCACAGATGAAATTCCTTCCCTTCTGACCTTGCAATCGTGCAGAATAAAAGAATAAAGATAAAAGAATAAAAAACTAAAGTATAATAAAATAATGGTAAAATATCTAAAATATCTAAAATATAAATAGTGCAACATTAAACATACAGACATTAAACATACAGACAAGGCACTTGTTGGAAAATTAAATTAAGTTAAAGTGAGGTAGTGCGTTGAGGTGCAAAAAGTGTAGACCCTGAGATTATGAGTTTATGTGGGGGGCGGGATCACAGTCTGAGGTCTGAGGCCTGAGGCAGGGGCCAGAGGTAGAGGTGAGTGAAGGGAGAGTAGGTAGGGAGTTGAGTCTCCTGACCGCCTGGTGGATGAAACTGTCCCTGAGCCTGCTGGTTCTGGCTCTGAGACTCCATGCAGTCTCTTCCCGACGGCAGCAGGTTGAAGAGGCAGTGGGATGGGTGGGTGGGGTCTCCTGCTATCCTGGTGGCTTTTCGCGTGAGACGAACGTTAAAAATGTCCAAGAGAGGGGGGAGTGAGACACCAATGATTTTCTCAGCAGCTCTCACGATGCGCTGCAGTGTGTTACGGCAGGACACGGTGCAGGCTCCGTACCACACCGTGATGCAGCTGGACAGGATGCTCTCGATGGTGCCTCTGTAGAAGTTCTGCATGATGGGGGGTGGGGCTTTTGCTCTTTTCAGTTTACGGAGAAAGTACAGGCGCTGATGGGCTTTTTTGGCCAGTGATGCAGTGTTGTGACTCCATGACAGGTCTTCAGATATGTGCACACCCAGGAACTTGGTGCTGTTCACCCTCTCCACTACAGCACCGTCGATGATCAGCGGAGCATGCTGGGTGTGCGCTCTCCTGAAGTCCACAACAATCTCCTTTGTCTTCTCCACATTCAGGTGGAGATTGTTATCTTTGCACCACATGGCCAGCCTGCTCACTTCACTCCTGTAGGGTGTCTCATTGTTGTTGTTGATAAGACCCACCACAGTCGTGTCATCCGCAAACTTGATGAAGAGGTTAGAGCTGGATGATGGAGTACAGTCATGGGTCAGCAGAGTGAAAAGAAGGGGGCTCAGCACACATCCTTGGGGGGCCCCCGTGTTCATGATGATGGAGCTGGAGGAGTTGCTGCCAACCCGAACTGCCTGAGGTCTCCCTGTCAGGAAGTCCAGCAGCCAGTTGCACAGGGAGGAGTTGAGCCCCAGCTGGCCCAGTTTATGGATGAGTTGCTGCGGGATTATGGTGTTGAATGCTGAACTGAAGTCGATGAACAGCATTCTGACATGTGAGTCTTTGGTTTCCAGGTGGGTGAGTGCTGAGTGGAGGGCAGTGGAGACGGCATCTTCTGTTGATCGGTTAGACCGATATGCAAACTGGTAGGGGTCCAGGGCAGGGGGGAGGACAGACTTGATGTGGTGCATGACTAGCCGCTCAAAGCATTTCATGAGGATGGGAGTGAGTGCGACCGGGCGGAAGTCATTGTAACAGGAGGGAGATGACTTTTTCGGTACCGGGATGATTGTGGTGGATTTAAGGCACGTGGGGACAACAGCCTGGCTCAGTGAGATGTTGAAGATGTCCGTGAGGACATCTGTGAGCTCAGCAGCACAGTCTCTCAGAACACGACCAGGGATGTTATCCGGGCCTGGGGCTTTGCGAGCATTTGTCCCTCTGAGACAGCGCCTCACACTATCAGGGGACAGTATCAACACCTGGTCACCAAGAGAAGGTGGTAGCTTCTGTGCTGGAGTGTTGTTGTCTGCCTCAAAGCGGGCGAAGAAGTTGTTCAGATGGTTCAGCAGAGAGGTGGAGCTATCACAGGTCCGTGGAGAGGGCTTGTAGTCCGTGATGGTTTGGATTCCTCGCCACAGGTTCCTGCTGTCTCTGCTGTCACTGAAACAGTCTGCAATCCTCCTGGAGTACTGTCTCTTGGCCAGTCTGATGCCCCGAGACAAGTTGGCCCTGGCAGTCCTTAGGCCCACCTCGTCCCCAGCTCTGAAGGCAGTGTTCCTGGCCCTCAGGAGCCTTTTGACATCTCCTGTTAGCCAAGGTTTCTGATTGGCCCGTATGGTGATGGTTCTGGTGACAGTGACATCATCCATGCACTTCCTCATGTAGGACGTGACGGTCTCCGTGTACTCCTGGAGGTCAGTGATGTTGTTGTAGGTGGCTGCTTGCTTGAAGACACTCCAGTCTGTGGTGGAGAAGCAGTCCTGGAGTGCCTCTGTAGATCCCTCAGGCCACACACGTACCTGCTTTGTAGCTGGTTTGGCCACTTTAATCAGTGGCCTGTATGCTGGCATTAGCATAACAGTGGTGTGGTCTGAGGCTCCAAGGTGGGGGAGGGAGAGGGCTTTGTAGGCTCCTCTACAAGCAGTGTAAACATTGTCTAAAGTGTTGGTACCTCTTGTGGGAAAGTTGATGTGACCATGGAGTTGTGTAAGCACGCTCTTGGGGTTTGCGTGGTTGAAATCCCCAGCCAGGATGAGAAAGGCATCAGGGTGGGCTGTGTTCTGCTCGCTGATGAGCTGATAGAGTTCGTTCAGTGCCTCACTCCTGTTGTTGCTGGAGCCAGGAGGGATGTAGACTGCCACCAACAATATGGCACTAAATTCCCTCGGCAGGTAGAATGGCCGGCACTTGATGATCATAAGCTCCACCAATGGAGAGCAGTGTTTACAGACCACAACCGCATTACGGCACCAGGCATCACTGATGTAAACACAGAGTCCCCCGCCGCGAGTCTTCCCCCCCTCGACGAGCGCTCTGTCTGCCCGGTAGCACCTTAGCCGGGCTAGCTGAATTGCACAGTCCGGAACGCTGTCATTGAGCCATGTCTCCACAAACACAAAGACACAACACTCACTCGCCGTCTTGGAAGCTGTGCGGAGTAGCCGAAGGTAGTCCAGTTTATTGTCCAGTGACCGTACGTTGGCCAGTATGATGGTAGGGATAGCCAGCCGGTGAGGGCTAGCCGTTAGCCTAACCCGGATGCCTCCGCGCTTCCCCCTCTTCTGCTTCCTCAGGTTCCGCCTGTGGCGCCCACTGCGGCTTGGTTGCAGGCGTGGGGGTCGATGATCGAATAGGTCTTCGGGGCTGACCACTGACATGCAGCTCTTCCATGATCGCTGGATCAATGTCCGCGCTTATGTCCGCATTTATCGTTTTACCGATGGCGAGCAGGAATTCACGGGAGTATGTGCGCCTTGGGATCAATGGACGCAACAAAGACGGACAAATGCACAAAGGTGCACAACAGAAAAAACACAAAAACGCCGATTTGCAGAGAGAGAGAGGAGCCGCTGCGTGTGCACGCGCCGCCATCTTGGTCATCAAAGCATGAATGCCCTTGAAGCATTCAAAACCTAAATCCAGACATCCAGGCTCACAGACTAACCCAATAACAGTAACACATTACTGGGTATGATTTTATTCAATAAAGGCCTGGGCCCACAAACTCACCCCATTGTTACAACACTATTATGGGCATGATCTTGGCCGGGTTAAGTGTGACTTCTCGTAGGCTTTCATACTCGACCATGGAAACCCTGGAAGAAACTTTTAAGCTTTCAAAACCTACATCCAGACATCAAAGCACACAGACTAACCCCTTAACAGTAACACATTACTGGGCTTGATTTTATTGAGTAAAGGCCTGGGCCCGCAGACTCACTCCATTACTATAACACTATTAGGGGCAGGATCTTGGCCGGGTTAAGTGTGACTTCTCGTAGTCTTTCCCTTTCGACCATGGTAACCCTGGAAGAAGTTTGTAAGCATTCAAAATCTAAATCCAGACATCCAGGCGATATTGGCCGGTTTAAATGCTACTTCTCGGACGCTAATCCACTCGACCATGGTAACCCTGGAACAAATGTTTGAGCATTCAAAACCTACGTCCAGACATCCAGGCTCACAGACTAACCCCATAACAGTAACACATTACTGGGCATGATTTCATTTAGTAAAGGCCCTGTATTACAGCTGTCTTTAAGGCCTGGACCCACAGACTCACCCCATTACTATAACACTTTCATGGGCATGATCTTGGCCGGGTTAAGTGTGACTTCTCGTAGGCTTTCCCACTCGACCATGGTAACCCTGGTAGAAATTTTTAAGCGTTCAAAACCTGAATCCAGACGTCCAGGCTCACAAACTAACCCCATAACAGTAACACAATACTAGGCATGAATTCATTTAGTAAAGGCCCTGTATTACAGCTGTCTTTAAGGCCTGGACCCACAGACTCACCCCATTACTATAACACTTTCATGGGCATGATCTTGGCCGGGTTAAGTGTGACTTCTCGTAGGCTTTCCCACTCGACCATGGTAACCCTGGAACAAATATTTGAGCGTTCAAAGCTTACGTCCAGACATCCAGGCTCACAGACTAATCCCATAACAGTAACACATTACTAGGCATGATTTTATTCAGTAAAGGCCTGGGCCCACAAACTCCCCAATATTACAAAACTATTATGGGCATGATCTTGGCCGTGTTAAGTGTGACTTCTAGTAGGCTTTCTTACTCGACCATGGTAACCCTGGAAGAAACTTTTAAACATTCAAAACCTACGTCCAGACATCCAGCTTCACAGACTAACCCTATAACAGTAACAAATTACTCGGCATGACTTTATTCAGTAAGGGTCTGAGCCCACAAACTCACCCCATTACTATAACAATTTTGTGGGCATGATCTTGGCTGGGTTAAGTGTGACTTCTCTTAGGCTTTCCCATTCGACCATGGTAACCCTGGAACAAATGTTTGAGCGTTCAAAACCTATTTCAGACATCCAGGCTCACAGACTAACCCCATAACAGTAACACATTACTGGGCATGACTTTATTCAGTAAAGGCCTGGGCTCACAGATTCAACCCATTACTATAACACTTTTATATGCATGATCTTCGCCGGTTTAAGTGTGACTTCTCGTAGTCTTTCCCACTCAACAATGGTAACCCTGGAAGAAATATTCAAGCATTCAAAACCTACATCCAGACATCCAGGCTCACAGACTTAGCCCATAACAGTTACACATTACCATGCGTGATTTCATTCACTAAAGGCTCTGTATTACAGTTTTCTTTAAGGCCTGGGCCCACAAACTCACCCCATTACTATAACTCTTTTATGGGCATGATCTTGGCTGGGTTAAGTGTGACTTCTCATAGGCTTTCCTACTCGACCACGGTAACCCTTGAAGAAATTTTTAAGCATTCAAAACCCATGTCCAGACATCCAGGCACACAGACTAATCCCTTAACAGTAACACATTACTGGGCATGATTTTATTCAGCAAAGGCCCCGTATTACAGTTTTCTTTAAAGCCTGGGCCCACAAACTCACCCCCTTACTATAACACTTTTATCGGCATGATCTTGGCCGGGTTAAGTCTGACTTCTCGTAGGCTTTCCCATTCGACCATGGTAAGCCTGGAAGAAATTTTTAAGAATTCAAAACCTACGTCCAGACATCCAGCCTCACAGACTAACCCTATAACAGTAACACATTACTGGGCATGATTTTATTCAGTAAAGGCCTTCGCCCACAAACTCACTCCATTACTACAACATTTTTTATGGGCATGATCTTGGCCGGGTTAAGTGTGACTTCTCATAGGCTTTCCCACTCGACCATGGTAGCCATGGAAGAAATTTATAAGCGTTCAAAACTTACGTCCAGACATGCAGGCTCACAGACTAACCCCATAACAGCTACACATTACTGCGCATGACTTTAGTCAATAAAGGCATGGGCCCAGAAACTCATCCCATTGCTATAACACTTTTATGGGCATGATCTTGGCCGTGTTAAGTGTGACTTCTCATAGGCTTTCTTACTCGACCATGAAGAAATTTTTAAGCGTTCAAAACCTAAATCCAGACATCCAGGCTCACAGACTAACCCCATAACAGTGACGCATTACTGGGCATGATTTTATTCACTAAAGGCCCTGTATTACAGCTTTCTTTAAGGCCTGGGCCCACAAACTCACCCCATTACTATAACACTTTCATGAGCATGATCTTGGCGCGTTAAGTGACTTCTTCGTAGGTTTTCCCACTCGACCACGGTAACCCTTGAAAAAAAATTTAAGCATTCAAAACCTACGTCCAGACATCCAGGCACACAGACTAACCCCATAACAGTAACACATTACTGGGCATGATTTTATTCAGTAAAGGCCTGGGCACCACAGACTCACCCCATTACCATAAAACTTTTATAGGAGTGATCTTGGCTGGGTGAAGTGTGACTTCTCGTGAAGCTTTCCCACTCGACCATGGTAACCCTCAAAGAAAGTTTTAACATTTCAAAAACTAAGTCCAGATATCCAGGCTCAAGACTAACCCCATAAAAGCAAGACATTTCTGGGCATGATTTTATTCACTAAAGGCCCAGGATTACAGTTTTCTTTAAGGCCTGGGCCCACAGACTCACTCCATTACTATAACACTTTTATGGGCATGACCTTGGCCGGGTTAAGTGCGACTTCTCGGACACTTTCCCATTCGACCATGGTAACCCTGGAGGAAATTTTTAAGTCCACACATCCAAGCGCTTCATCCAGGCGATATTGGCCGGGTTAAGTGAGTCTTCTCGTACACTTTCCCACTCGACCATGGTAACCCTGTAGGAAATTTTTAAGCGTTTAAAACCTACGTCCAGACATCCAGGCGTTATTGGCCGGGTAAAGTGCGAATTCTCGGACGCTTTTCCAATCTACCATGGTAACTCTGGCGGAAATTTTTAAGCGTTCAAAACCTAAGTACAGACATCCAGGCGCTTCATCTAGCCGATCTTGGCCGGGTTAAGTTCGACTTTTTGGACGCTTTTCCACTCGACCATGGAAGCTATGGAGGAAATTTTTAAGCGTTCAAAGTCCAGACACCCAGGCGCTTCATCCAGCCGATCTTGGCTGTGATAGGTGCTCATTCTTGGACATTTTCCCACTCTAACACCGCCACCCTGGAGAAAATTTTTAAACGTTTCAAACCTAAGTCCAGACTTCAGTCGTTAACTTCAGGCCAGGTGTGTGTGCCCGATGAAACCACCTATATCCCAGCAAGCTAACAGTTGTTTTTTGACTCACTAGTATGTTTATCAGTATCAGTGTGTGTGAGGCCCGAGAGCTACAGATCTCCATCCTGTAGATGGAGGAGAACACAACTTTCTCATGTTGAACCCAACATAAACCGTTTCCTGTTCTGTTCTCATTGTACAGTATGTGCCGTGTTTCAGTGTCTGAGTCTCTTAACTTGTGATGTGTCTGCTTCTCTTTGTAGGACTCGTAGTGTTCATGTCTTCAGAAGCTTCTTGGTGAGCCACATGCCCCTCGTGATCTCGCTGATGAAGGGATTTCCAGACAATGGTCACCTGTCCAGAGAAGAGAGGCGTTTCATCTCCTGTCCAGAACCGTGCACACATGATCACTGAAGAGGAAGTGGAAAGTCAACCAATCAAAATGAGCTTCACTGTAAATAAATGAACCTAATGGAGTACTACTAAAGCTGATTTAGATGAATCATTGATAGTTCATGCTGTTTTAGCATCTCAGAAATATCCACCTTGATTTTTTTCTCATTTATTTTTTAAACATAGGAATAACTTTCATACGTTAGCTTCATATTTTACATGTTAGCTCAGTTTGAATAAAATCATGCTTGATTTAAATCATCCGTCATCCTTGGCCCCATGTTTTCACTCTATAATATAAAGGTCAAATGATTACGAATGATTTAAGAACAAATGAATATAAAAAAAACTGAAAGACAACACAAGTATATGTTTGATCTCTTGAAGAAGCACGCACACACACACACACACACACACACACACACACACACACACAGACACACACACATATATACACTCTCACTCTCACACACACACACAGGTTGCTACAACGTACATTTTTATTTTATGTATGTTTGTATAAATGGTAAATAAACTGTTTAATAAGAATAATATTAGTAGAATTTTTTCCAGGGTTAAAAAACACATGGTTGACTCTTTATAAAGGGTCACATGATTGATACAGTACATCCTCAAAACGACATTCAATCAAAAACCTGATGAACTTATGAACCCTGATGAACTTAATCCTGATTAATTATACAGTTGTGGCCAAATGTTTTGAGAATGACACAAATATTAGTTTTCACAAAGTTTGCTGCTAAACTGCTTTTAGATCTTTGTTTCAGTTGTTTCTGTGATGTACTGAAGTGTAATTACAAGCACTTCATACGTTTCAAAGGCTTTTATCGACAATTACATAGCAAATAATGACTCTTTGCATAAATGCTTTGTTGGCCCTTCTTTTTCAGGACCTCTGCAATTCGACTGAGCATGCTCTCAATCAACTTCTGGGCCAAATCCTGACTGATAGCAACCCATTCTTTCATAATCACTTCTTGGAGTTTGTCATAAGTAGTGGGTTTTTGTTTGTCCACCCGCCTCTTGAGGATTGACCACAAGTTCTCAATGGGATTAAGATCTGGGAGTTTCAGGCCATGGACCCAAAATTTCCACGTTTTGGTCCCGAGCCACGTAGTTATCACTTTTGCCTTATTGGCACGGTGCTCCATCGTGCTGAAAAATGCATTGTTCTTCACCCAACTGTTGTTGGATTGTTGGAAGAAGTTGCTGTTGGAGGGTGTTTTGGTACCGTTCTTTATTCATGGCTGTATTTTTGGGCAAAATTGTGAGTGAGCCCACTCCCTTGGATGAGAAGCAACCTCTCACATGAATGGTCTCAGGATGCTTTACTGTTGGCATGACACAGGACTGATGGTAGCGCTCACCTTTTCTTCTCCGGACAAGCCTTTTTCTAGATGCCCCAAACAATCGGAAAGGGGCTTCATCGGAGAATATGACTTTGCCCCAGTCCTCAGCAGTCCATTCACCATACTTTTTGCAAAAGATCAGTCTGTCCCTGATGTTTTTTGGAGAGAAGTGACTTCTTTGCTGTCCTTCTTGACACCAGGCCATCTTCCAAAAGTCTTGGCCTCACTGTGCGTGTAGATGCGCTCACACCTGCCTGCTGCCATTCCTGAGAAAGCTCTGCACTGGTGGCACTCCGATCCTGCAGCTGAATCCTCTTTAGGAGACGATCCTGGCGCTTGCTGGACTTTCTTGGACGCCATGAAGCCTTCTTAATAAGAATTGAACCTCTTTCCTTGAAGTTCTTGATGAGTCTATAAATTGTTGATTTAGGTGCAATCTTAGTAGCCACAATATCCTTGCCTGTGAAGCCATTTTTATGCACCGCAATGATGGCTGCACGCTACCATGGTTAACAATGGAAGAACGATGATTTCAAGCATCACCCTCCTTTTAACATGTCAAGTCCGTCATTCTAACCCAATCAGCCTGACATAATGATCTCCAGCCATGTGCTCGTCAACATTCTCACCTGAGTTAACAAGACGTTTACTGAAATGATCTCAGCAGGTCGTTTAATGACAGCAATGAAATGCAGTGGAAAGTTTTTTTCAGGTTTAAGTTCATTTTCATGGCAAAGAAGGACTATGCAATCCATCTGATCACTCTTCATAACATTCTGGAGTATATGCAAATTGCTATTACAAAAACTTAAGCAGCAACTTTTCCAATTTCCAATATTTATGTCATTCTCAAAACCTTTGGCCACAACTGTACATATACTGTTGATACACATTTCTTTCATAAACTCCAATTTTCTATTAATACACAATTCCAAACCTTTCCAAAACAATCTTGAGTAAATGAGAAAAGAAAGATGCTAAATAGTTTTCTTTTGTTTACCAAAGTTGACAGCTATACGAAATGTTAAGCTTAAATATTTCCAAATGTAATAAATTCTATAAAGTAGTTTGTAAGACACTTCCTTCATTTTGATACAACATTTATTTGGCAGTATACATTCTTTAACACAAGAGATATAACCAAATAAAGAAGAGCAAAGGACACAGAACAAAGAGCATTTGTTCAAATCGTATTAATTAATATATTGTTGTCTTAAAACAAATACAGTTTTTCAAATGTGCACACTTTTGGAAAAAATGCTAATTCTCCTGGTTTCACAGGTGATTGGATTTTCTGAGGAAATCCTGTATACGACAACAATTACCCATTGAAATAAACTAATTTACTTGCATCTTACTAAAAGAATACCTCCTTTGAGCCAAAGATAAATTAAAGATCTGTTTTTAAATAATATGCCCTTGTTATTTCATATGAAATAGTTGTGGGGTGAAAAATGGTGAAAAGGGCTTGTCTGTGAAAACCGCCAATTTAGCAGGAATTTTGTCAACAGAAAAATTATGTTCCAATAAAAATCTATGCTTCCAAGAAAATTAAATATATCATTAGGAAGGCATTCAGAGGATTTTAATAAGAAATTATGAATAAAATAAATAAAACTAATGAATCACTGTATCAAATGCTTGATATTTTCAGTAATATCTTATATTTTTTCTTTAAACATTCATTTTCAAGCAGGTTTACTCACAGGTTTGATGACGCACCAAGATACTGAAAGCTGATTGGCCTCCTGACAGTGATCGGTTAAATACGCGGGGAAAATAGCGCGTTCAGTTTATTCAGAGATCATAGTAACTTCTCTGATTTATATAGTAATTTATACATTTATTAATAAATCTCGCTATATAATAATGAAAAGTGCATAAGATTCAACGCTTCCGATAAAAGTGTGCGCTCGCGCTGTTGTACTCACGCTGCGTGACGTCCACGCGCACCATGTACGTGAACTATAGTTTCTATGGCGACGCGCGTGTTATGACGCGAATTCTATACATAAACACTCAAACCCATCGATATCTGTTTGTTGAGAGACGAGGCGATTTCAGAGACTTTCGGAGATTATTTCCTGACACTGTGATTTTCGACGCAGTTCAGAGCGAGAGGAGACTTTTATTTTAGGAGATCGGAGGATATTTCCTTTGAGTACAGTTTGAAGGAAGTTTTTTATTCTCTTCTTATTTCTCTTCTTATTTCTTTCTCTTTATTTCTCTCATTCTTTCTCTCTTTCTTTCTTTCTTTCTTTCTTTCTTCAACTAATTAATTTTTTTTAAAATTTATTTACTGTATTTCGTGGAGTTTGGAGAGATTGTCAACCGCTCTTATGAGTGAAAGACAAGGTGAGCGTTTTGTTTGTTATTGCTATGTTATGGTATGATGTTGTACAATGTTTGACTGAATTAATGTGAAGATATGCCTTTGATTTTCTATTCAAGAGCAAATAGAAGTAAAAACAATTGGTGCTTGGTTATGATAAAGGTTGCTAATAGAGGCTGTAAGTGTCTGATGTGTGAAATATTGCAGCCTCGGGCCGCTCCAGATCCAGGAGTGCTGCTGTCTCTCAGGCGGCTGCTCAGGAGGTTGGGAGAAGCGGCTCTGGTGACAACGCTCAGGAACCGCTGACCAACCCAAACCTGCCTCTGAGCCAAGAGCTGCCTGGGTACATCGCTCCTCTGCCGTCAGAGTTGGCCGTTTCTGTGTCCGTGTCTCACGGGAAGAGGAAGCGGCAGAGCGGCAGCCAGGAGGATGAGGGTCCGTCCCCCTCATACAGAAGAGCTGCCAAACGCTCCCGCAGAGGTCAGAGTGCACTGAGATTAAACACCTCACCACTCACTAAACGAGTCGTCACTGAAGACGTTACAGTAAGGTCCCATTTAAAGAGGTTTCTTGTGATCTTGTGTGTTGCAGAAGCGTATGTCAAGGGCCCATTGCTGGGGCGAGGTGGATTCGCTCGGTGTATGCTGGGACCCGCAGGTCTGACGGACTGCCAGTAAGACTTCCTCTCACCTCCCTCGTTAGAAATGTTGCCGTCAGTGAACGTGGTCTGTGATAATTAGTCAGCGTGGTCTTCATCTGTCTACAGGTTGCCATCAAGCACGTCTGTAAAGAGGAACACCGAGACTGAGAGTCGTGAGTTCAGAGTGAATCTGTTGCTCTGCTTGCTCTGATTGAGCGCTGGATATAACGCAGCGTTCGTCCTGCAGGAAGGTCAGGATCAGCTGCCGCTGGAGGTGGCGTTGATGAGTCTGGTCAATTCGGCTCCTGCCTGCCCCAACGTCCTGCAGCTGCTGGAGTGGTTAGACTTTCCCAGACGCTACACCTTGATCCTGGAGCGTCCCGTTCCTTGCCAAGATCTGGACACTTTCTGCAAGCAGAACGGACGCCTGGAGGAGAGTCTGGCCAAGAAAGTGCTGCTGCAGCTGGTCACGGCGCTGAAACACTGCGAGAGCCGCAGGAGTCCTGCACCGGGACGTCAAACCGGAGAACCTGCTGATCTCCACAGAGTCACACGACATCAAGCTGCTGGACTTCGGCTGTGGAGATCTGCTGAAAGACTCGGCCTACAGACACTTTGCAGGTGGGTTTGATCTCACTGCAGTGATCTGTGTTTGTTTGTGGAGCCTCTTCAGGTGACGTCTGGGGTCTTGTTGTGTCTCTCAGGCACTCTTCAGTAAGCCCCTCCTGAGTGGTTTCGGCGGCAGCGCTATCACGCAGGACCGACTACGGTTTGGTCGGTCGGGGTGACGCTCTACAACATCTTGTGCGGCTGTTTCCCCTTCAGAGGCACGTTGAGGGTCACCTCCAGAAGCAGACTGCGCTTCCCTAGAGAGCTGTCCACAGGCAAGAGACAGAGGTCACGTCCAGATCCAGGTGAAGCGTGTGCTTCTGTCTTCCTGAACACTGTGTTGTGTGTAACAGAGTGCCGTCAGCTGATTGGCTGGTGTCTCAGTGCATCGGCGTCAGACCGGCCCACTTTAGAGGACATTGAGCGCCACCCTTGGTTACACTGAGCAGGTGGCCAGAGACACACACTTATCTGACTCACAGCAGTCACGGCTGGATTGTCTCGTTAGGATCAGACTAGATTAATGCTTCTGATTGTTTGTATAGGGTGAGCAGGAGTGACACAGGAAGTGCAGGGAACGGCTTCCTGGTCGCCTCCAGAAAGAGCAGAGGATCATGGGCTGATGGTGAAGGGTTCGGATCCTCTGCTCCAGTCGGTGAAGATCTCTGTGTGGATGCTGCAGGAGTCTGAACACACAGCAGCAGCTGAAACCACCCACAGATCAATATGTGTAGCTTCTCCACAATAAAGTGTAAATATGTATATAACAGGAGTTGTACATCTCGCTGTATCACAGTAGTATTACTTTTTTTGTAATCAGGACAGGAAAAAGGACCAAAAATAAGAAATCAGAAGAAAAATCTCTTAGTGATTTTAATTAATAGAAGGGGATGCATAGAATGTAAAATGCAAAAACAAATATATAAATAAAGCCATTTTTATGCTTAAAGGAAAAAAATAATGGTGACCCAAAACCATTGTTCCATACTTTTTCAAAATATCCTCCTTCGTGTTCGGGAGAACAAAGAAATTCATACAAGTTTGGAACTACTTGAGGATGAGTAAATGATAACAAAATCTTACTTGTTGGGTAAAATTCCTATTCCTAAATTCCTAAAACAGTAATATTTTCGTTTGCCTTACCGTGGTGCTTTAACTGTGGCAGTGGGGCTGCACAACATCTGTGCAAATTATCTAGGTAAAGAAATTAACCAAATAAATAGAAATAAACAAACTAAAATATTTAGTTGAATACGTCCTGCAACTGGTTTTGCACATACAGTAGAATACAAATTGCCTAGAAAGACATATTTTAACAGTTATTTATATTATTTAACAGAAATTACTTGATTTATAGTTTGGATTCATAACAACATAAATTAGTCTTTTCAGGCTCACTGATTCAAAGAAAACTAATTTTCTGGTTGACCAGAAGCTGAATACAAAGTATTTATTCAGTAAATAATAATCAGTGAACCATATTCCTTTTAACGTACCTACAAACATTGAGTTAGACAACATTTGACAGTCCACTTTAGGCATTCCACGATCAGTAAGCAACTTTTCAGCTACATGTCATTAGAGTTTTAGTAAACTGTCTGTTTAATAACCTCTTATTAGTTAATAGATGGCAAGTATTAAGGTATTAAACATATTCTTGATAAAAACAGAGAAATATATGCTATTAATAGCTGTAAAATTAGCCCATTTTGTTTCAATATAGGATTGCGGAAATGAGTACAACCTAGATTTAATTCAACAAGGTGTGATATTTTAGTACTTAATATGTCCTCCATAACTCTATGTATACAGTGTACTGCTCTGACGCTTCTTGGCACTGAATGTAAAATTTTATTACAAACTGTTACATCTGTCCTGTTTAACTCCTTTTAAAGGACCTGGTCTTTAATGGGGAGAGTTTCTGGTTTGGGGAGAGTTGAGGTTTTGTATTATATCACACAGTGGTTGATAAAGCCTAACTCTCTCACACCTTCAGCTCTCATACGTCCCTACAGAAGAGCTTTACTACCCTGAAGTTCACTGTGGAAACCAGACACTTCTCACTGTATGCCTCCTCTTGTGACACCAGAACATTTTAGATGCTGTCAGATCTGAAATGATTAACTTGGTCTCATGAGACTAGAGCATGGATTCCCAGAAGCCCCACTCACTTACTTAAGCCAAGGGTCTTGGAAAAGGAGTTTATTGTGCTTTGGCCGCAGTGGATAGTTTGGGTGCAGACAAACAACCATGCATGGTGCTATTTTAAGATGTACAGTCACTCTTCTCAGCGTTTACTGGCTCTGAGACGCTTTCTTACAAATGATTATTTCGGGGTCTTTTACAAGTCCATTGTTTTTAATTTTTGCAAATGTTGCAGTATTTTTACATTGAAAACAAGAATTTGGTATTCCTCTTGCATTATTGTCCTCTTATAAGTTAAAAATAAATACCCTGGCAGTGTTCACTGTTCCAACAAAAACTACAAAAAATTAAAACCCGACGTTAACTTCAGGCCAGGTGTGTGTGCTCGATGAAACCACCTATATCCCAGCAAGCTAACAGTTGTTTGCTGACTCACTAGTATGTTTATCAGTATCAGTGTGTGTGAGGCCCGAGAGCTACAGATCTCCATCCTGTAGATGGAGGAGAACACAACCTTCTCATGTTGAACCCAACATAAACCGTTTCCTGTTCTGTTCTCATTGTACAGTATGTGCCGTGTTTCAGTGTCTGAGTCTCTTAACTTGTGATGTGTCTGCTTCTCTTTGTAGGACTCGTAGTGTTCATGTCTTCAGAAGCTTCTTGGTGAGCCACATGCCCCTCGTGATCTCGCTGATGAAGGGATTTCCAGACAATGGTCACCTGTCCAGAGAAGAGAGGCGTTTCATCTCCTGTCCAGAACCGTGCACATGATCACTGAAGAGGAAGTGGAAAGTCAACCAATCAAAATGAGCTTCACTGTAAATAAATGAACCTAATGGAGTACTACTAAAGCTGATTTAGATGAATCATTGATAGTTCATGCTGTTTTAGCATCTCAGAAATATCCACCTTGATTTTTTTCTCATTTATTTTTTAAACATAGGAATAACTTTCATACGTTAGCTTCATATTTTACATGTTAGCTCAGTTTGAATAAAATCATGCTTGATTTAAATCATCCGTCATCCTTGGCCCCATGTTTTCACTCTATAATATAAAGGTCAAATGATTACGAATGATTTAAGAACAAATGAATATAAAAAAACTGAAAGACGACACAAGTATATGTTTGATATCTTGAAGCAGCACGCACACGCACACACACACACACACACACACACACTCACAGGTTGCTACAACGTACATTTTTATTTTATGTATGTTTGTAAAAATGGTAAATAAACTGTTTAATAAGAATAATATTAGTAGAATGTTTTTTTTCCAGGTTAAAAACACATGGTTGACTCCTTATACAGGGTCACGTGATTGATTCAGTACATCCTCAAAACGACATTCAATCAAAAATGGGTGACCCTGATGAACTTAATCCTGATTAATTATACAGTTGTGGCCAAAAGTTTTGAAAATGACACAATTATTAGTTTTTTACAAAGTTTGCTGCTAAACTGCTTTTAGATCTTTGTTTCAATTGTTTCTGTGATGTACTGAAGTGTAATTACAAGCACTTCATACGTTTCAAAGGCTTTTATCGACAATTACATGACATTTATGCAAAGAGTCATTATTTGCTGTGTTGGCCCTTCTTTTCAGGACCTCTGCTATTCGACTGAGCATGCTCTCAATCAACTTCTGGGCCAAATCCTGACTGATAGCAACCCATTCTTTCATAATCACTTCTTGGAGTTTGTCATAAGTAGTGGGTTTTGTTTGTCCACCCGCCTCTTGAGGATTGACCACAAGTTCTCAATGGGATTAAGATCTAGGAGTTTCAGGCCATGGACCCAAAATTTCAACGTTTTGGTCCCGAGCCACTTAGTTATCACTTTTGCTTTATTGGCACTGTGCTCCATCGTGCTGAAAAAATGCATTGTTCTTCACCAAACTGTTGTTGGATTGTTGGAAGAAGTTGCTGTTGGAGGGTGTTTTGGTACCGTTCTTTATTCATGGCTGTATTTTTGGGCAAAATTGTGAGTGAGCCCACTCCCTTGGATGAGAAGCAACCTCTCACATGAATGGTCTCAGGATGCTTTACTGTTGGCATGACACAGGACTGATGGTAGCGCTCACCTTTTCTTCTCCGGACAAGCCTTTTCCAGATGCCCCAAACAATCGGAAAGGGGCTTCATCGGAGAATATGACTTTGCCCCAGTCCCCCAGCAGTCCATTCACCATACTTTTTGCAAAAGATCAGTCTGTCCCTGATGTTTTTGGAGAGAAGTGGCTTCTTTGCTGTCCTTCTTGACACCAGGCCATCTTCCAAAAGTCTTGGCTTCACTGTGCGTGTAGATGCACTCACACCTGCCTGCTGCCATTCCTGAGAAAGCTCTGCACTGGTGGCACTCCGATCCTGCAGCTGAATCCTCTTTAGGAGACGATCCTGTCGCTTGCTGGACTTTCTTGGACGCCCTGAAGCCTTCTTAATAAGAATGGAACGTCTTTCCTTGAAGTTCTTATAGTCTATATATTGTTGAATTAGGTGCAATCTTAGTAGCCACAATATCCTTGCCTGTGAAGCCATTTTTATGCAAGCATCACCCTCCTTTAACATGTCAAGTCCGTCATTCTAACCCAATCAGCCTGACATAATGATCTCAGCCTTGTGCTCGTCAACATTCTCACCTGAGTTAACAAGACGTTTACTGAAATGATCTCAGCAGGTCGTTTAATGATAGCAATGAAATGCAGTGGAAAGTTTTTTTCAGGTTTACGTTCATTTTCATGGCAAAGAAGGACTATGCAATCCATCTGATCACTCTTCATAACATTCTGGAGTATATGCAAATTGCTATTACAAAAACTTAAGCAGAATTTCCAATATTTATGTCATTCTCAAAACCTTTGGCCACAACTGTACATATACTGTTGATACACATTTCTTTCATAAAATTTTCTATTAATACACAATTCCAAACCTTTCCAAAACAATCTTGAGTAAATGAGAAAAGAAAGATGCTAAATAGTTTTCTTTTGTTTACCAAAGTTGACAGCTATACGAAATGTTAAGCTTAAATATTTCCAAATGTAATAAATTCTATAAAGTAGTTTGTAAGACACTTCCTTCATTTTGATAAAACATTTATTTGGGCAGTATTCATTCTTTAACACAAGAGATACAACCAAATAAAGAAGAGCAAAGGACACAGAACAAAGAGCATTTGTTAAAATCGCATTAATTAATATATTGTTGTCTTAAAACAAATACAGTGTGACTTCTCTGAGGCTTTTCCACTCAACCATGGTAACCCTGGAAGAAATTTTTAAGCGTTCAAAACCTAAGCCCAGACATCCAGGCGCGTCATCCAGACAATATTGGCTGGGTTAAGTCGCGACTTCTCAGACGCTTTACCACTCGACCATGGTAACCCTGGAAGAAATTTTTAGCGTTCAAAATATAAGTCCAGACATCCAGGTGCTTCTTCCAGCCGATAATAGTCGGTTTAAGTGTGACTTCTCGGACGCTTTACCACTCAACCATGATAACCCTGGAAGAAATTTTTAAGCGTTTTAAACATAAGCCTAAACATCCAGGCGCTTCATTTAGCCGATCTTGGCCGTGATAGGTGCTAATTCTTGGATGCTTTCCCAATCGACCCCCGCCAGCCTGGAAGAAATTTTTTAAACGTTCAAAACCTAAGTCCAAATATCCAGGCGCTTCATATAGCCGATCTTGTCTGAGTTAAGTTCGACTTCTTGGACCGTTTCCCACTCGACCATGGTAACCCTGGAAGAAATTTTTAGGCGTTCAAAACCTAAGTCCAGACATCCAGGCGCTTCATCCAGGTGATATTGGCCGGGTTAAGTGCTACTTCTTGGATGACTTTTCACTCGATCCCCGCCACCCTGAATGAAATGTTTAAGCATTCAAAACCTAACCCCAGACATCCAGATGCTTCATCTAGCCGATCATGGCCCATCCAGGCGATATTGGCGGGTTAAGCTCGACTTGTTGGACAGTTTCCCACTCGACCATGGTAACCCTGGAATAAAGTTATAAGCATTCAAAATTTAAGCCCAGACATCCAGGTGCTTCATCCAGGCAATAATGGCCGGGTAAAGTGCGACTTCTCAGACACTTTCCGCTCGACCATATGGTAACCCGGAGAAATTTTTTAGCGTTTAAAACCTAAGTCCAGACATCCAGGCGCTTTATCCAGCCGATATTGGCGTGATTCTGAGCGTAAACCTGGATCAAATTTTTAAGCATTTTTCTAAATCCAGACATCCAGGCCACCCCGATCTTGGCGTGATAGGTGCTACTTCCTTTTTTCCCACGCCCTGGAGGACATTTTTACACACACATCCAGGCGCTTCATCCAGATGGTTGTGGCCGGCTTAAATGAGTCTTCTCGGACACTTTCCCACTCGACCATGGTAACCCTGGAGGAAATTTTTAAGCATTTAAAACCTAAGTCCAGACATCCAGGCACTTCATCCAGCCAAAATTGGCGAGTTAGGTGCAACTTCTCGGACGACTTTTCACTCGACCCCGCCACCCTGGATGAAATTTTTAAAGCGTTCAAAACTAATCCCAAACATCCAGGTGCTTTATCCAGACGATATTGGCCGGGTTACGCGACTTCTCGGCTTTCCCACTTTACCATGGTAACCCTGGATGAAATTTTTAAAACCTAAGTCCAGACATCCAAAAAGGCTAATCCCAAACATCCAGGTGCTTTATCCCCGCCACCCTGATATTGCGCAAAAACTAATCCCAAACATCCAGGTGCTTTATCCAGACGATATTGGCCGGGTTAAGCGCGACTTCTCGAAGGCTTTCCCACTTTACCATGATAACCTTTTAAGAACTTTTTATGCATTCAAAACCTATGTCCAGACATCCAGGCACTTCATCTAGGCGATATTAGGCCGTGTTAAGTGCGAAATCTCGGACGCTTTTCCATTTGACAATAGTAACCGTGGAGGAAATTTTTTAACGTTTTAAATCTAAGTCCAGACACCCTGGCTCACAGACTAACCCAACAACAGTAACACATCACTTGGCATGATTTTATTTAGTAAAGGTCCAGGATTACAGTTTTCTTTAAGGCCTGGGCCCACAGACTCACCCCATTATGACAACACTTTTAAGGTCATGATCTTGGCCGGATTAAGTGTGACTTCTTGGAGGCTTTCCCACTTGAACATGGTAAACATGGGGGACATTTTTAAGTCCACATATCCAGGTGCTTAATCCAGGCGATATTGGCTGGTTTAAGTGCATCTTCTCGGACACTTTCCCACTCAACCATGGTAACCCTGTAGGAAAATTTTATGCGTTCAAAACATAAGTCCAGACATCCAGGCGCTTCATCTAGCTGATCATGGCCGTGATAGGTGCTACTTCTTGGACTCTTTCCCACTCGACCCCTGCCACCCTGGAAGAAATTTTTAAGCGTTTAAAACCTAACCCCAGGCATCCAGGCGATATTGCCCGGGTTAAGTTCGACTTCTCTGACACATTTCCACTCGACCATTGTAACTCTGAAAGAAATTTTTAAGCTTTCAAAACCAAAGTCCAGACATCCAGGCACTTCATCTACTCGATCTTGGCCGTGATAGGTGCTATTTCCTGGACTCTTTCCCACTCGACCCCCACCACCCTGGAGGAAATTTTTAAGCGTTTAAAACGTAACCCCAAACATCACGGCACTTCATCTAGCCCAGCTTGGCCGAGTTAAGTTTGACTTCTTGGACACTTTCCCACTCCACCATAGTAACTCTGGATGAAATTTTTAAGCATTCAAAACCTAACCCCAAACATCCAGGCGCTTTTTCCAGCTGAACATGGTCGGGTTAAGTTTGACTTCTTGGATGGTTTCCCAGTCGACCATGGTAAACCTGAAGGAAATTTTTAAGCGTTCAAAACCTATGCCCATACATCCAGGCGCTTCATACAGCCGATCGAGACCAGGATAGGTGCGATTTCTCGGACGTTTTTCAACTCGACCATGGTAACCTTGGAACAAATAATTGAGCGTTCAAAACCTACGTCCAACCATCCAGGCTCACAGACTAACCCCATAACAGTAACACATTACTGGGCATGATTTTATTCACTAAAGGTCCTGCATTACAGCTTTTTTTAAGGCCTAAACCCACAGACTCACCCCATTACTATAACACTTT
Source organism: Puntigrus tetrazona (assembly GCF_018831695.1). Taxonomy (NCBI): domain Eukaryota; kingdom Metazoa; phylum Chordata; class Actinopteri; order Cypriniformes; family Cyprinidae; genus Puntigrus; species Puntigrus tetrazona. Next base: position 224,802 of record NW_025048625.1, read on the forward strand.
CATGGGCATGATCTTGGCCGGGTTAAGTGTGACTTCTCAAAGGCTTTCCCACTCGACCATGATAACCCTGGTTGAAATTTTTAAGCGTTCAAAACCTGAATCCAGACATCCAGGCTCACAGACTAACCCCATAATAGTAACACATTACTGGTTATGATTTTATTCAGTGAAGGCCCTCTATTACAGCTGTCTTTAAGGCCTGGGCCCACAAACTCACCCCATTATTACAACACTTTTATGGGCGTGATCTTGGCCGGGTTAAGTGTGACTTCTCGTAGGCTTTCTTATTCGACCATGGTAACCCTGGAAGAAACTTTTAAGCATTCAAAACTTACGTCCAGACATCCAAGCACACAGCCTAACCCCTTAACAGTACCACATTACTGGGCATGATTTTATTCAGTAAAGGCCTGGGCCAACAGACTCACCCCATTACTATAAAACTCTAATGGGAATGATCTTGGCCGGGTTAAGTGTGACTTCTCGTAGGCTTTCCCACTCGACCATGGTAACCCTGGAAGAAATTTTTAAGCGTTCAAAACCTAAGTCCAGACATCCAGGCGATATTGGCCGGTTTAAGAGTGACTTCTCAGACGTTAATCCACTCGACCCTGGTAACCCTGGAACAAATATTTGAACGTTCAAAACCTACGTCCAGACATCCAGGCTCACAGACTAACCCTATAAAAGTAACACATTACTGGGCATGATTTTATTGGGTAAAGGCACTGTATTACAGCTGTCTTTAAGGCCTGGACCCACAGACTCACCCCATTGCTATAACACTTTCATGGGCATGATCTTGGCCGGGTTAAGTGTGACTTTTTGTAGGCTTTCCCACTCGACCATGGTAACCCTGGAACAAATAATTGAGCGCCCAAAACCTAAGTCCAGACATCCAATCTCACAAACTAATCCCATAACAGTAACACATTACTGCATGTGACTTTATTCAGTAAAGGCCTGGGCCCAGAAACTCAACCCATTACTACAACACTTTTATGGGGCATGATCTTGGCCGACTTTAGTGTGACTTCTCGTAGGCTTTCCCACTCGACCATGGTAACCCTGGTAGAAATTTTTAAGCGTTTAAAACCTGAATCCAGACATCCAGGCTCACAGACTAACCCCATAACAGTAACACATTACTGGGCATGATTTTATACAGTAAAGGCCCTGTATTACAGCTGTCTTTAAGGCCTGGACCCAGAGACTCACCCTATTACTATCACACTTTCATGGGCATGATCTTGGCCGGGTTAAATGTGACTTCTAGTAGGCTTTCCCATTTGACTATGGTAACCCTGGAAGAAATTTTTAAGCGTTCAAAAGCTACGTCCCGACATCCAGGCTCACAGACTAACCCCATAACAGCAACACATTACTGGGCATTATTTTATTCAGTAATGGCCTGGGCCCACAGACTCATTCCATTACTATAACAATATTATGGGCATGATCTTGGCCAGGTTAAGTGTGACTTCTCGTAGGCTTTCCCACTCGACCATGGTAACACTGGAAGAAATTTTAAAGCGTTTAAAACCTAAATCCAGACATCCAGGCTCATAGACTAACCCCATAACAGTAACACATTACTGGGCATGATTTTATTCAGTAAAGGCCCTGTATTACAGCTGTCTTTAAGGCCTGGACCCACAGACTCACCCCATTACTATAACACTTTCATGGGCATGATCTTGGCGGGTTAAGTGTGACTTCTCGTAGGCTTTCCCACTCGACCATGGTAACCCTGGAACAAATAATTGAGCGTTCAAAACCTACGTCCAGACATCCAGGCTCACAGACTAATCCCATAACAGTAACACATTACTGCATGTGACTTTATTCAGTAAAGGTCTGGACCCAGAAACTCAACCCATTACTACAACACTTTTACGGGGCATGATCTTGGCCGACTTATTTGTGACTTCTCGTAGGCTTTCCCACTCGACCATGGTAACCCTGGTAGAAATTTTTAAGCGTTCAAAACCTGAATCCAGACATCCAGGCTCAAGACTAACCCCATAACAGCAAGACATTATTGGGCATGATTTTATTCACTAAAGGCCCTGTATTACAGTTTTCTTTAAGGCCTGGGCCCACAAACTCACCACATTACTATAACACTTTCATGGGCATGATCTTGGCCGTGTTAAGTGTGACTTCTCGTAGGCTTTCCCACTCGACCATGGTAACCCTGAAACAAATAATTGAGCGTTCAAAACCTACGTCCAGACATCCAGGCTCACAGACTAATCCCATAACAGTAACACATTACTGCATGTGACTTTATTCAGTAAAGGCCTGAGCCCAGAAACTCAACCCTTTACTACAACACTGTTATGGGGCATGATCTTGGCCGACTTAAGTGTGACTTCTCGTAGGCTTTCCCACTCGACCATGGTAACCGTGGTAGAAATTTTTAAGCGTTCAAAATTTATTTCCAGACATGCAGACTCAAAGACTAACCCCATAACAGCAATACATTACTGGGCATTATTTTATTCAGTAATGGCCTGGGCCCACAGACTCATTCCATTACTATAACACTATTATGGGCATGATCTTGGCCGGGTTAGGTGTGACTTCTCGTAGGCTTTCCCACTCGACCATGGAAACACTGGACGAAATTTTTAAGCGTTTAAAACCTAAATCCAGACATCCAGGCTCATGGACTAACTCCATAACAGGAACACATTACTGGGCATGATTTTATTCAGTAAAGGCCCTGTATTACAGCTGTCTTTAAGGCCTGGACCCACAGACTCACCCCCTTACTATAACACTTTCATGGGCATGATCTTGGCCGGGTTAAGTGTGACTTCTCGTAGGCTTTCCCACTCGACCATGGTAACCCTGGTAGAAATTTTTAAGTGTTCAAAACCTGAATCCAGACATCCAGGCTCAAGACTAACCCCATAACAGCAAGACATTAATGGGCATGATTTTATTCACTAAAGGCCTTGTATTACAGTTTTCTTTAAGGCCTGGGCCCACAAACTCATCACATTACTATAACACTTTTATGGGCATGATCTTGGCCGGGTTAAGTGTGACTTTACGTAGGCTTTCCCACTCGACCATGGTAACCCTGGAACAAATTTTTAAGCGTTTAAAAATTTTTTCCAGACATGCAGACTCAAAGACTAACCCCATAACAGCAATACATTACTGGGCATTATTTTATTCAGTAATGGCCTGGGCCCACAGACTCATTCCATTACTATAACACTATTATGGGCATGATCTTGGCCGGGTTAAGTGTGACTTCTCGTAGGCTTTCCCACTCAACCATGGAAACACTGGAAGAAATTTTAAAGCGTTTAAAACCTAAATCCACACATCCAGGCTCATAGACTAACCCCATAACAGTAACACAATACTGGGCATGATTTTATTCAGTAAAGGCCTGGGCCCACAATCTCACCCTATTACTACAACACTTTCATGGGCATGATCTTGGCAGGGTTAAGTGTGACTTCACGTAGGCTTTCCCATTTGACCATGGTAATCCTGGAACAAATAATTGAGCGTTCAAAACCTACGTCTACACATCCAGGCTCACAGACTAATCCCATAACAGTAACACATTACTGGGCATGATTTTATTCACTAAAGGCCCTGTACTACAGTTTTCCTTAAGGCCTAGGCCCACAGACTCACCCCATTACTATAACGGGCGTGAGCTTGGCCGGGTTAAGTGTGACTTCTCGTAGGCTTTCCCACTTTACCATGGAAACACTGGAAGAAATTTTAAAGCGTTTAAAACCTAAATCCAGACATCCAGCCTCACAGACTAACCCTATAACAGTAACAAATTACTCGGCATGACTTTATTCACTAAAGGCCCTGTATTACAGCTTTCTTTAAAGTCTGGACTCAAAGACTCACCCCATTACTATAACACTTTCAGGGGCATGATCTTGGCCGGGTAAAGTATGACTTCTCGTTGGTTTTCCCACTCGACCATGGTAACCCTGGAACAAATATTTGAGCATTCAAAACCTACGTCCAGACATCCAGGATCACAGACTAATCCCATAACAGTAACACATTACTGGGCATTATTTTATTCAGTAAAGGCCTGGGTCCACAAACTCACCCCATTATTACAAAACTATTATGGGCATGATCTTGGTCGACTTAAGTGTGACTTCTCATAGGCTTTCCCACTCGACCATGGTAACCCTGGTAGAAATATTGAAGTTTTTAAAACCTAAATCAAGACATCCAGGCTCACAGACTAACCCCATAACAGTAACACATTACTGGGCATGATTTTATTCACTAAAGGCCCTGTATTACAGCTTTCTTTAAAGTCTGGACTCAAAGACTCACCCCATTACTATAACACTTTCAGGGGCATGATCTTGGCCGGGTAAAGTATGACTTCTCGTTGGTTTTCCCACTCGACCATGGTAACCCTGAAACAAATATTTGAACGTTCAAAACCTACGTCTACACATCCAGGCTCACAGACTAATCCCATAACAGTAACACATTACTGGGCATGATTTTATTCACTAAAGGCCCTGTACTACAGTTTTCCTTAAGGCCTAGGCCCACAGACTCACCCCATTACTATAACGGGCGTGAGCTTGGCCGGGTTAAGTGTGACTTCTCGTAGGCTTTCCCACTTTACCATGGAAACACTGGAAGAAATTTTAAAGCGTTTAAAACCTAAATCCAGACATCCAGCCTCACAGACTAACCCTATAACAGTAACAAATTACTCGGCATGACTTTATTCACTAAAGGCCCTGTATTACAGCTTTCTTTAAAGTCTGGACTCAAAGACTCACCCCATTACTATAACACTTTCAGGGGCATGATCTTGGCCGGGTAAAGTATGACTTCTCGTTGGTTTTCCCACTCGACCATGGTAACCCTGGAACAAATATTTGAGCATTCAAAACCTACGTCCAGACATCCAGGATCACAGACTAATCCCATAACAGTAACACATTACTGGGCATTATTTTATTCAGTAAAGGCCTGGGTCCACAAACTCACCCCATTATTACAAAACTATTATGGGCATGATCTTGGTCGACTTAAGTGTGACTTCTCATAGGCTTTCCCACTCGACCATGGTAACCCTGGTAGAAATATTGAAGTTTTTAAAACCTAAATCAAGACATCCAGGCTCACAGACTAACCCCATAACAGTAACACATTACTGGGCATGATTTTATTCACTAAAGGCCCTGTATTACAGCTTTCTTTAAAGTCTGGACTCAAAGACTCACCCCATTACTATAACACTTTCAGGGGCATGATCTTGGCCGGGTAAAGTATGACTTCTCGTTGGTTTTCCCACTCGACCATGGTAACCCTGGAACAAATATTTGAGCATTCAAAACCTACGTCCAGACATCCAGGATCACAGACTAATCCCATAACAGTAACACATTACTGGGCATTATTTTATTCAGTAAAGGCCTGGGTCCACAAACTCACCCCGTTATTACAAAACTATTATGGGCATGATCTTGGTCGACTTAAGTGTGACTTCTCATAGGCTTTCCCACTCGACCATGGTAACCCTGGTAGAAATATTGAAGTTTTTAAAACCTAAATCAAGACATCCAGGCTCACAGACTAACCCCATAACAGTAACACATTACTGGGCATGATTTTATTCACTAAAGGCCCTGTATTACAGCTTTCTTTAAAGTCTGGACTCAAAGACTCACCCCATTACTATAACACTTTCAGGGGCATGATCTTGGCCGGGTAAAGTATGACTTCTCGTTGGTTTTCCCACTCGACCATGGTAACCCTGGAACAAATATTTGAGCATTCAAAACCTACGTCCAGACATCCAGCCTCACAGACTAACCCTATAACAGTAACAAATTACTCGGCATGACTTTATTCAGTAAAGGCCTGAGCCCACAAGCTCACCCCATTACTATCACATTTTTATGGGCATGATCTTGGTTGGGTTAAGCGTGACTTCTCGTAGGTTTTCCCACTCGACCATGGTAACTCTGGAATAATTTTTTAAGCGTTCAAAACCTAAATCCAGACATCCAGACTCACAGATTAACCCCATAACAGCAATACATTACTGGGCAAGATTTTATTCACTAGAAGCCCTGTATTACAGCTCTCTTTAAGGCCTGGACTCACAGACTCACCACATTACTTTAACACTTTCATAGGCATGATCTTGGCCGACTTAAGTGTGACTTCTCGTAGGCTTTCCCACTCGACCATGGTAATCCTAGAAGAAATTTTTAAGCGTTCAAAACCTAAATCCAGACATCCAGGCTCACAGACTAACCCCATAACTGTAACACATTACTTGGCATGATTTTATTCACTAAAGGCCCTGTATTACAGCTTTCTTTAAAGTCTGGACTCAAAGACTCACCCCATTACTATAACACTTTCAGGGGCATGATCTTGGCCGGGTAAAGTATGACTTCTCGTTGGTTTTCCCACTCGACCATGGTAACCCTGGAACAAATATTTGAGCATTCAAAACCTACGTCCAGACATCCAGGATCACAGACTAATCCCATAACAGTAACACATTACTGGGCATTATTTTATTCAGTAAAGGCCTGGGTCCACAAACTCACCCCATTATTACAAAACTATTATGGGCATGATCTTGGTCGACTTAAGTGTGACTTCTCATAGGCTTTCCCACTCGACCATGGTAACCCTGGTAGAAATATTGAAGTTTTTAAAACCTAAATCAAGACATCCAGGCTCACAGACTAACCCCATAACAGTTACACATTACTGGGCATGATTTTACTCAGTAAAGGCCTGGGCCCACAGACTCACCCCATTACTCTAACACTATTATGTGCATGAGCTTGGCCGTGTTAAGTGTGACTTCTTGTAGGCTTTCCTACTCGACCATGGTAACCCTGGAAGAAACTTTTAAGAGTTCAAAACCAAAATCCAGACATCCAGGCTCACAGATTAACCCCATAACAGTAACGCATTACTGGGCAAGATTTTATTCACTAAAGGCCCTGTATTACAGCTCTCTTTAAGGCCTGGACTCACAGACTCACCACATTACTATAACACTTTCATAGGCATGATCTTGGCCGACTTAAGTGTGACTTCTCGTAGGCTTTCCCACTCGACCATGGTAACCCTGGAAGAAACTTTTAAGAGTTCAAAACCTACGTCCAGACATTCAGCCTCACAGACTAACCCTATAATAGTAACAAATTACTCGGCATGACTTTATTCAGTAAAGGCCTGAGCCCACAAACTCACCCCATTACTATCACATTTTTATGGGCATGATCTTGGTCGGGTTAAGTGTGACTTCTCGTAGGCTTTCCCATTCGACCATGGTAACCCTGGAAGAAACTTTTAAGCCATCAAAACCTACGTCCAGACATCCAGGCTCACAGACTAACCCCATAACAGCTACACATTACTGCGTATGACTTTATTCAGTAAAGGTCTGGGCCCACAAACTCACTCCATTACTATAACACTTTTATAGGCATGATATTGGCCGGATTAAGTGCGACTTCTGGTAGGTTTTCCCACTCGACCATGGTAACCCTGGAAGAAATTTTTAAGCGTTCAAAACCTAAATTCAGACATCCAGGCTCACAGACTAACCCAATAACAGTAACACATTACTGGGCATGATTTTATTCAATAAAGGCCTGGGCCCACAGACTCATTCCATTACTATAACACTATTATGGGCATGATCTTGGCCGGGTTAAGTGTGACTTCCCGTAGGCTTTCCCACTCGACCATAGTAACCCTGGAAGAAATGTTTAAGTGTTCAAAACCTAAATCCAGACATCCAGGCTCACAGACTAACCCCATAACAGTAACACATTACTGGGCATGATTTTATTCACTAAAGGCCCTGTATTACAGCTTTCTTTAAGGCCTCGACCCACAGACTCACCCCATTGCGATAACACTTTCATGGGCATGGTCTTGGCCGGGTTAAGTGTGACTTCTCATAGGCTTTCCCACTCGACCATGGTAACCCTGGAACAAATGTTTGAGCGTTCAAAACCTACATCCAGACATCCAGGCTCACAGACTAACCACATAACAGCTACACATTACTACGTATGACTTTATTCAGTAAAGTCCTGGGCCGACAAACTCACCCCATTACTATAACAATTTTCATGGACATGATCTTGGCCAGGTTACGTGAGACTTCTCATAGGCTTTCTTACTCGACCATGGTAACCCTGGAAGAAATTTTAAAGCGTTCAAAACCTAAATCCAGACATCCAGGCTCACAGACTAACCCCATAACAGTAACACATTACTGGGCATGATTTTATTCAGTAAAGGCCTGGGCCTACAGACTCACTCCATTACTATAACACTATTAGGGGCATGATCTTGGCCGGGTTAAGTCTAACTTCTCGTAGGCTGTCCCACTCGAACATATTAACCCTGGATTAAATTTTTAAGCGTTCAAAACCTAAATCCAGACATCCAGGCTCACAGACTCACCCCATTACTATAACACTTTCATGGGCATGATCTTGGCCGGGTTAAGTGTGACTTCTTGTAGGCTTTCCCACTCGACCATGGTAACCCTGGTAGAAATTTTTAAGCGTTCTAAAACCTGAATACAGACATCCAGGCTCACAGACTAATCCCATAACAGTAACACATTACTGCATGTGACTTTATTCAGTAAAGGCCTGGGCCCAGAAACTCAACCCATTACTACATCACTTTTATGGGGCATGATCTTGGCCGACTTAAGTGTGACTTCTCGTAGGCTTTCCCACTCGACCATGGTAACCCTGGTAGAAATTTTTAAGCGTTCAAAACCTAAATCCAGACATCCAGGCTCAAGACTAACCCCATAACAGCAAGACATTATTGGGCATGATTTTATTCACTAAAGGCCCTGTATTACAGTTTTCTTTAAGGCCTGGGCCCACAAACTCACCACATTACTATAACACTTTTATGGGCATGATCTTGGCCGGGTTAAGTGTGACTTCACGTAGGCTTTCCCACTCGACCATGGTAACCCTGGAAGAAATTTTTAAGCGTTCAAAATTTATTTCCAGACATCCAGATTTAAAGACTAACCCCATAACAGCAATACATTACTGGACATTATTTTATTCAGTAATGGCCTGGGCCCACAGACTCATTCCATTACTATAACACTATTATGGGCATGATCTTGGCCAGGTTAAGTGTGACTTCTCGTAGGCTTTCCCACTCGACCATGGTAACACTGGAAGAAATTTTAAAGCGTTTAAAACCTAAATCCAGACATCCAGGCTCATAGACTAACCCCATAACAGTAACACATTTCTAGGCATGATTTTATTCAGTAAAGGCCTGGGCCCACAATCTCACCCCATTCCTACAACACTATTATGGGCATGATCTTGGCCGACGTAAGTGTTACTTCTCGTAGGCTTTCCCACTCGACCATGGTAACCCTGGTAGAAATTTTTAAGCGTTCAAAACCTGAATCCAGACATCCAGGCACACAGACTAACCCCATAACAGTAACACATTACTGGGCATGATTTTATTCTCTAAAGGCCCTGTATTACAGCTGTCTTTAAGGCCTGGACCCACAGACTCACCCCATTACTATAACACTTTCATGGGCATGATCTTGGCCGGGTTAAGTGTGACTTCTCGTAGGCTTTCCCACTCGACCATGGTAACCCTGGAACAAATAATTGAGCGTTCAAAACCTACGTCCAGACATCCAGGCTCACAGACTAATCCCATAACAGTAACACATTACTGGGCTTGATTTTATTCAGTAAAGGCCTGGACCCACAGACTCACCCCATTACTATAACACTTTCATGGGCATGATCTTGGCCGGGTTAAGTGGGACTTCTCGTAGGCTTTCCCACTAGACCATGGTAGCCCTGGAACAAATAAATGAGCGTTCAAAACCTACGTCCAGACATCCAGGCTCACAGACTAATCCCATAACAGTAACACATTACTGCATGTGACTTTATTCAGTAAAGGCCTGGGCCCAGAAACTCAACCCATTACTACAACACTTTTATGGGGCATGATCTTGGCCGACTTAAGTGTGACTTCTCGTAGGCTTTCCCACTCGACCATGGTAACCCTGGTAGAAGTTTTTAAGCGTTCAAAACCTTAATCCAGACATCCAGGCTCAAGACTAACCCCATAACAGCAAGACATTATTGGGCATGATTTTATTCACTAAAGGCCCTGTATTACAGTTTTCTTTAAGGCCTGGGCCCACAAACTCACCACATTACTATAACACTTTCATGGGCATGATCTTGGCTGGGTTAAGTGTGACTTCTCGTAAGCTTTCCCACTCGACCATGGTAACCCTGGAACAAATAATTGAGCGTTCAAAACCTACGTCCAGACATACAGGCTCACAGACTAAACCCATAACAGTAACACATTACTGCATGTGACTTTATTCAGTAAAGACCTGGGCCCAGAAACTCAACCCATTACTACATCACTTTTATGGGGCATGATCTTGGCCGACTTAAGTGTGACTTCTCGTAGGCTTTCCCACTCGACCATGGTAACCCTGGAACAAATAATTGAGCGTTCAAAACCTACGTCCAGACATCCAGGCTCACAGGCTAATCCCATTACAGTAACACATTACTGCATGTGACTTTATTCAGTAAAAGCCTAGGCCCAGAAACTCAACCCATTACTACAACACTTTTACAGGCATGATCTTGGCCGGGTTAAGTGTGACTTCTCGTATGCTTTCCCACTCGACCATGGTAACCCTGGAAGAAATACTGAAGTATTCAAAACCTAAATCCTAACATCCAGGCTCACAGACTAACCCCATAACAGTAACACATTACTGGGCATAATTTTATTCAGTAAAGGCCCTGTATTACAATTTTCTTTAAGGCTTGGGCCCACAAACTCACCCCATTACTATAACACTTTCATAGGCATGATCTTGGTCGGGTTAAGTGTGACTTCTCGTAGGCTTTCTTACTCGACCATGGTAACCCTGGAAGAAACTTTTAAGCATTCAAAACCTACGTCCAGACATCCAGCCTCACAGACTAACCCCATAACAGTAACACATTACTGCGTATGACTTTATTCAGTAAAGGCCTGGGCCCACAAACTCAACCCATTACTATAACGGTTTTATGGGCATGATCTTGGCCGGGTTAAGTGTGACTTCTCGTAGGCTTTCTTACTCAACCATGTTAAGCCTGGAAGAAACTTTTAAGCATTCAAAACCTACGTCCAGCTATCCAGCCTCACAGAATAACCCCATAACAGTAACACATTACTGAGCATGACTTTATTCAAAAAAAAGGCCTGGGACCACAAACTCACCCCATTACTATAACAATTTTATGGGCATGATCTTGGCTGGGTTAAGTGTGACTTCTCGAAGGCTTTCCCACTCGACCATGGTAGCCATGGAAGAAATTTTTAAGCGTTCAAAACCTAAGTTCAGACATTCCGGCGCTTCAACCAGGCGATATTGGCCAGTTTAAGCGCGACTTCTCGGGCGCTTTTCCACTTGACCATGGTAACCCTGGAACAAATATTTGAGCGTTCAAAACCTACGTCCAGACATCCAGACTCACAGACTAACCCCATAACAGCAACACATTACTGGGCATGATTTTATTCAGTAAAGGCCTGGGCCAACATACTCCCCCTATTACTATAACACTATTATGGGCATGATCTTGGCTGGGTTAAGTGTGACTTCTCGTAGGCTTTCCCACTCGACCATGGTAACCCTGGAAAAAAATTTTAAGAATTCAAAACCTACATCCAGACATCCAGCCTCACAGATTAACACTATAACAGCAACACATTACTGGGCATGATTTTATTCAGTAAAGGCCTGGGCCCACAAACTCACCCCATTACTATAACACTTTTATGGGCATGATCTTTGCTGGGTTAAGTGTGACTTTTCGTAGGCTTTCCCACTCAACCATGGTAACCCTAGATCAAATATTTGAGCGTTCAAAACCTACGTCCAGATATCCAGACTCACAGACTAAACCCATAACAGTAACACATTACTGGGCATGATTTTATTCAGTAAAGGCCTTGGCCCACAGACTCACCCCATTACTATAACACTATTATGGGCATGATCTTGGCAGGGTTAAGCGTGACTTCTCGTAGGCTTTCCCACTCAACCACGGTAACCTTGGAAGAATTTTTTAAGCATTCAATACCTAAGTACAGACATCCAGGTGCTTCATCCAGGCGATATTGCCCAGTTTAAGTGCGACTTCTCGCACTCTAATCCACTCGACTATGGTAACCCTGGAAGAAATATTGAAGTGATCTAAACCTTAATCCAGACATCCAGGCTCAAAAACTAACCCCATAACAATAACACATTACTGGGCATGATTTTACTCAGTAAAGGCCTGGGCCCACAGACTCACTCCTTTACTATAACACTATTATGGGCATGATCTTGGCCGGGTTAAGTGTGACTTCTCGTATGCTTTTCTCACTCGACCATGGTAACCCTGGAAGAAATTTTTAACGTTTCAAAAACTAAGTCCAGATATCCAGGCTCAAGAATATCCCCATAACAGCAAGACATTACTAGGAATGATTTTATTCAGTAAAGGCCCTGTATTACGGTTGTCTTTAAGGCATGGACCCACAAACTCACCCCATTACTATAACACTTTTATGGGCATGATCTTAGCAGGGTTAAGCGTGACTTCTCGTAGGCTTTCTTACTCGACAATGGTAACCCTGGAAGAAACTTTTAAGCATTCAAAGCCTACGTCTAGACATCCAGGGTCACAGACTAACCCCATAACAGGAACACATTACTGGGCATGATTTTATTCACTAAACACCCCGTATTACAGCTTTCTTTAAAGCCTGGACCCACAGACTCACCCCATTACTATAACACTTTCATGGGCATGATCTTGGCCGGGTTAAGTGTGACTTCTCGTAGGTTTTCCCACTCGACCATGGTAAACCTGGAACAAATATTTGAGCGTTCAAAACCTACGTCCAGACATCCAGGTTCACAGACTAATTCCATAACAGTAACACATTACTGGGCATGATTTTATTCAGTAAAGGCCTGGGCCCACAAACTCACCCCATTATTACAACACTATTATGGGCAGGATCTTGGTCGACTTAAGTGTGACTTATCGTAGGCTTTCAAAACCTACGTCCAGACATCCTGGTGATATTGTCCGGTTTAAGTGCGACTTCTCGGACGCTAATCCACTCGACCATGGTAACCCTGAAACAAATATTTGAACGTTCAAAACCTACGTCGAGACATCCAGGCTCACAGACTAACCCCATAACAGTAACACATTACGGGGCATGATTTTTTTCAGTAAGGGCCCTGTATTACAGTTTTCTTTAAGGCCTGGGCCCACAAACTCACGCCATTACTATAAAACTTCAATGGGCATGATCTTGACAGGGTTAAGACTGACTTCTCGTAGGCTTTCCCAATCGACCATGGTAACCCTGGAAGAAATTTTTAAGCGTTCAAAACCTAAGTCCAGACATCCAGGCGCTTCATCCAGGCGATATTGTCCGGTTTAAATGCGACTTCTCGGACGCTAATCCACTCGACCATGGTAACCCTGGAACACATATTTGAGCGTTCAAAACCTACGTCCAGACATCCAGTCGATATTGGCCGGTTTAAGTGCGACTTCTCGGACGCTAATCCACTCGACCATGGTATCCCTGGAACAAATGTTTGAGCATTCAAAACCTACGTCCAGACATCCAGGCTCACAGACTATCCCCATAACAGTAACGCATTACTGGGTATGATTTTATTCAGTAAAGGCTTGGGCCAACAGACTCACCCCATTACTATAAAACTTTTTTGGGAATGATCTTGGCCGGGTTAAGTGTGACTTCTCGTAGGCTTTCCCACTCGACCATGGTAACCCTTGAAGAAATTTTTTACATTTCAAAATCTAAGTCCAGACATCCAGGCTCACAGACTAACCCCATAACTGAAACACATTACTGGGCATGATTTTATTCAGTAAAGGCCGGGGCCAACAGACTCACCCCATTACTATAAAACTCTAATGGGAATGATCTTGGCCGGGTTAAGTGTGACTTCTCGTAGGCCTTCCCACTCGACCATGGTAACCCTGGAACAAATATTTGAACGTTCAAAACCTACGTCCAGACATCCTGGTGATATTGTCCGGTTTAAGTGCGACTTCTCGGACGCTAATCCACTCGACCATGGTAACCCTGAAACAAATATTTGAACGTTCAAAACCTACGTCGAGACATCCAGGCTCACAGACTAACCCCATAACAGTAACACATTACGGGGCATGATTTTTTTCAGTAAGGGCCCTGTATTACAGTTTTCTTTAAGGCCTGGGCCCACAAACTCACGCCATTACTATAAAACTTCAATGGGCATGATCTTGACAGGGTTAAGACTGACTTCTCGTAGGCTTTCCCAATCGACCATGGTAACCCTGGAAGAAATTTTTAAGCGTTCAAAACCTAAGTCCAGACATCCAGGCGCTTCATCCAGGCGATATTGTCCGGTTTAAATGCGACTTCTCGGACGCTAATCCACTCGACCATGGTAACCCTGGAACACATATTTGAGCGTTCAAAACCTACGTCCAGACATCCAGTCGATATTGGCCGGTTTAAGTGCGACTTCTCGGACGCTAATCCACTCGACCATGGTATCCCTGGAACAAATGTTTGAGCATTCAAAACCTACGTCCAGACATCCAGGCTCACAGACTATCCCCATAACAGTAACGCATTACTGGGTATGATTTTATTCAGTAAAGGCTTGGGCCAACAGACTCACCCCATTACTATAAAACTTTTTTGGGAATGATCTTGGCCGGGTTAAGTGTGACTTCTCGTAGGCTTTCCCACTCGACCATGGTAACCCTTGAAGAAATTTTTTACATTTCAAAATCTAAGTCCAGACATCCAGGCTCACAGACTAACCCCATAACTGAAACACATTACTGGGCATGATTTTATTCACTAAAGGCCGTGTATTACAGTTTTCTTTAAAGCCTGGACCCACAGACTCACCCCATTACTATAACACTTTCATGGGCGTGATCTTGGCCGGGTTAAGTGTGACTTCTTGTAGGTTTTCCCACTCAACCATGGTAACCCTGCAACAAATATTTGAGCGTTCAAAACCTACGTCCCGATATCCAGGATCACAGACTAATCCCATAACAGCAACACATTACTGGGCATGATTTTATTCAGTAAAGGCCTGGGCGCACAAACTCACCCCATTATTACAACACTTTTATGGGCATGATCTTGGCCGGGTTAAGTGTGACTTCTCGTAGGCTTTCTTATTCGACCATGGTAACCCTGGAAGGAACTTTTAATCATTCAAAACCTACGTCCAGACATCCAAGCACACAGACTAACCCCTTAACAGTAACATATTACTGGGCATGATTTTATTCAGTAAAGGCCTGGGCCAACAGACTCACCCCATAACTATAAAACTCTAATGGGAAAGATCTTGGCCGGGTTAAGTGTGACTTCTCAAAGGCTTTCCCACTCGACCATGATAACCCTGGTTGAAATTTTTAAGCGTTCAAAACCTGAATCCAGACATCCAGGCTCACAGACTAACCCCATAATAGTAACACATTACTGGGCATGATTTTACTCAGCAAAGGCCCTGTATTACAGTTTTCTTTAAGGCCTGGGCCCACAAACTTACCCCATTACTATAACACTTTTATGTGCATGATCTTGGCCGGGTTAAGCGTGACTTCTCGTAGGTTTTCCCACTCGACCTTGGTAACCCTGGAAGAAATATTGAAGCATTCAAAACCTAAATCCAGACATCCAGGCTCACAGACTAACCCCATAACAGTAACACATTACTGGGCATGATTTTATTCAGTAAAGGCCTGGGTGCACAAACTCACCCCATTATTACAACACTATTATGGGCATGATCTTGGTCGACTTAAGTGTGACTTCTCGTAGGCTTTCCCACTCGACCATGGTAACCCTGGAACAAATATTTGAGCTTTCAAAACCTACGGGCAGATATCCAGGCTCACAGATTAACCCCATTACAGTTACACATTACAGCGCATGACTTTATTCAGTAAAGGCCTGGGACCAGAAACTCAACCCATTACTATAACACTTTTAAGGGCATGATCTCGGCCGGGTTAAGAGTGACTTCTCGTAGGCTTTCTTACTCGACAATGGTAACCCTGGAAGAAACTTTTAAGCGTTCAAAACCTACTTCCAGACATCCAGTTGATATTGGCCGGTTTAAGTGCGACTTCTCGGACGCTAATCCACTCGACCATGGTATCCCTGGAACAAATGTTTGAGCATTCAAAACCTACGTCCAGACATCCAGGCTCACAGACTATCCCCATAACTAGTAACACATTACTGGGCATGATTTTATTCAGTAAAGGCTTGGGCCAACAGACTCACCCCATTACTATAAAACTTTTATGGGAATGATTTTGGCCGGGTTAAGTGTGACTTCTCGTAGGCTTTCCCACTCAAACATGGTAACCCAGGAAGAAATTTTTAAGCGTTCAAAACCTACATCCAGGCGATATTGGCCGGTTTAAGTGTGACTTCTCGTAGGTTTTCCCACTCGACCATGGTAACCCTGGAAGAAATTTTTAAGCGTTCAAAACCTAAGTCCAGACATCTAGGCGCTTCACCCAGGCGATATTGGCCGGTTTAACTGCGACTTCTCGGACGCTAATCCACTCGACCATGGTAACCCTGGGTCAAATATTTGAGCGTTCAAAACCTACGTCCAGACTTCCAGGCTCACAGATTAACCCCATAACAGTAACACATTACTGGGCATGATTTTATTCAGTAAAGACCATGTATTACTATATATATAGTATCACTATACATCCCTGTCATTATACTGTACAGTGCTTTGATGCAACCTGTGTTGTTAAAAGCGCTATATAAATAAAAATGATTGATTGATTGATTGATATTACAGTTTTCTTTAAGGCATGGGCCCACAAACTCACCCCATTATTATAACACTTTTATGTGCATGATATTGGCCGGGTTAAGCGTGACTTCTCGTAGGTTTTCCCACTCGACCATGGTAACCCTGGAAGAAATATTGAAGTCAAGTCAAGTCAACTTTATTGTCAAATATGCTCTATGTACAACATACAGCACAGATGAAATTCCTTCCCTTCTGACCTTGCAATCGTGCAGAATAAAAGAATAAAGATAAAAGAATAAAAAACTAAAGTATAATAAAATAATGGTAAAATATCTAAAATATCTAAAATATAAATAGTGCAACATTAAACATACAGACATTAAACATACAGACAAGGCACTTGTTGGAAAATTAAATTAAGTTAAAGTGAGGTAGTGCGTTGAGGTGCAAAAAGTGTAGACCCTGAGATTATGAGTTTATGTGGGGGGCGGGATCACAGTCTGAGGTCTGAGGCCTGAGGCAGGGGCCAGAGGTAGAGGTGAGTGAAGGGAGAGTAGGTAGGGAGTTGAGTCTCCTGACCGCCTGGTGGATGAAACTGTCCCTGAGCCTGCTGGTTCTGGCTCTGAGACTCCGCAGTCTCTTCCCCGACGGCAGCAGGTTGAAGAGGCAGTGGGATGGGTGGGTGGGGTCTCCTGCTATCCTGGTGGCTTTTCGCGTGAGACGAACGTTAAAAATGTCCAAGAGAGGGGGGAGAGAGACACCAATGATTTTCTCAGCAGCTCTCACGATGCGCTGCAGTGTGTTACGGCAGGACACGGTGCAGGCTCCGTACCACACCGTGATGCAGCTGGACAGGATGCTCTCGATGGTGCCTCTGTAGAAGTTCTGCATGATGGGGGGTGGGGCTTTTGCTCTTTTCAGTTTACGGAGAAAGTACAGGCGCTGATGGGCTTTTTTGGCCAGTGATGCAGTGTTGTGACTCCATGACAGGTCTTCAGATATGTGCACACCCAGGAACTTGGTGCTGTTCACCCTCTCCACTACAGCACCGTCGATGATCAGCAGAGCATGCTGGGTGTGCGCTCTCCTGAAGTCCACAACAATCTCCTTTGTCTTCTCCACATTCAGGTGGAGATTGTTATCTTTGCACCACATGGCCAGCCTGCTCACTTCACTCCTGTAGGGTGTCTCATTGTTGTTGTTGATAAGACCCACCACAGTCGTGTCATCCGCAAACTTGATGAAGAGGTTAGAGCTGGATGATGGAGTACAGTCATGGGTCAGCAGAGTGAAAAGAAGGGGCTCAGCACACATCCTTGGGGGGCCCCCGTGTTCATGATGATGGAGCTGGAGGAGTTGCTGCCAACCCGAACTGCCTGAGGTCTCCCTGTCAGGAAGTCCAGCAGCCAGTTGCACAGGGAGGAGTTGAGCCCCAGCTGGCCCAGTTTATGGATGAGTTGCTGCGGGATTATGGTGTTGAATGCTGAACTGAAGTCGATGAACAGCATTCTGACATGTGAGTCTTTGGTTTCCAGGTGGGTGAGTGCTGAGTGGAGGGCAGTGGAGACGGCATCTTCTGTTGATCGGTTAGACCGATATGCAAACTGGTAGGGGTCCAGGGCAGGGGGGAGGACAGACTTGATGTGGTGCATGACTAGCCGCTCAAAGCATTTCATGAGGATGGGAGTGAGTGCGACCGGGCGGAAGTCATTGTAACAGGAGGGAGATGACTTTTTCGGTACCGGGATGATTGTGGTGGATTTAAGGCACGTGGGGACAACAGCCTGGCTCAGTGAGATGTTGAAGATGTCCGTGAGGACATCTGTGAGCTCAGCAGCACAGTCTCTCAGAACACGACCAGGGATGTTATCCGGGCCTGGGGCTTTGCGAGCATTTGTCCCTCTGAGACAGCGCCTCACACTATCAGGGGACAGTATCAACACCTGGTCACCAAGAGAAGGTGGTAGCTTCTGTGCTGGAGTGTTGTTGTCTGCCTCAAAGCGGGCGAAGAAGTTGTTCAGATGGTTCAGCAGAGAGGTGGAGCTATCACAGGTCCGTGGAGAGGGCTTGTAGTCCGTGATGGTTTGGATTCCTCGCCACAGGTTCCTGCTGTCTCTGCTGTCACTGAAACAGTCTGCAATCCTCCTGGAGTACTGTCTCTTGGCCAGTCTGATGCCCCGAGACAAGTTGGCCCTGGCAGTCCTTAGGCCCACCTCGTCCCCAGCTCTGAAGGCAGTGTTCCTGGCCCTCAGGAGCCTTTTGACATCTCCTGTTAGCCAAGGTTTCTGATTGGCCCGTATGGTGATGGTTCTGGTGACAGTGACATCATCCATGCACTTCCTCATGTAGGACGTGACGGTCTCCGTGTACTCCTGGAGGTCAGTGATGTTGTTGTAGGTGGCTGCTTGCTTGAAGACACTCCAGTCTGTGGTGGAGAAGCAGTCCTGGAGTGCCTCTGTAGATCCCTCAGGCCACACACGTACCTGCTTTGTAGCTGGTTTGGCCACTTTAATCAGTGGCCTGTATGCTGGCATTAGCATAACAGTGGTGTGGTCTGAGGCTCCAAGGTGGGGGAGGGAGAGGGCTTTGTAGGCTCCTCTACAAGCAGTGTAAACATTGTCTAAAGTGTTGGTACCTCTTGTGGGAAAGTTGATGTGACCATGGAGTTGTGTAAGCACGCTCTTGGGGTTTGCGTGGTTGAAATCCCCAGCCAGGATGAGAAAGGCATCAGGGTGGGCTGTGTTCTGCTCGCTGATGAGCTGATAGAGTTCGTTCAGTGCCTCACTCCTGTTGTTGCTGGAGCCAGGAGGGATGTAGACTGCCACCAACAATATGGCACTAAATTCCTCGGCAGGTAGAATGGCCGGCACTTGATGATCATAAGCTCCACCAATGGAGAGCAGTGTTTACAGACCACAACCGCATTACGGCACCAGGCATCACTGATGTAAACACAGAGTCCCCGCCGCGAGTCTTCCCCTCGACGAGCGCTCTGTCTGCCCGGTAGCACGTTAGCCGGGCTAGCTGAATTGCACAGTCCGGAACGCTGTCATTGAGCCATGTCTCCACAAACACAAAGACACAACACTCACTCGCCGTCTTGGAAGCTGTGCGGAGTAGCCGAAGGTAGTCCAGTTTATTGTCCAGTGACCGTACGTTGGCCAGTATGATGGTAGGGATAGCCAGCCGGTGAGGGCTAGCCGTTAGCCTAACCCGGATGCCTCGCGCTTCCCCTCTTCTGCTTCCTCAGGTTCCGCCTGTGGCGCCCACTGCGCGCTTGGTTGCAGGCGTGGGGTCGATGATCGAATAGGTCTCCGGGCTGACCACTGACATGCAGCTCTTCCATGATCGCTGGATCAATGTCCGCGCTTATGTCCGCATTTATCGTTTACCGATGGCGAGCAGGAATTCACGGGAGTATGTGCGCCTTGGGATCAATGGACGCAACAAAGACGGACAAATGCACAAAGGTGCACAACAGAAAAAAACACAAAAACGCCGATTTGCAGAGAGAGAGAGGAGCCGCTGCGTGTGCACGCGCCGCCATCTTGGTCATCAAAGCATGAATGCCCTTGAAGCATTCAAAACCTAAATCCAGACATCCAGGCTCACAGAGACTAACCCAATAACAGTAACACATTACTGGGTATGATTTTATTCAATAAAGGCCTGGGCCCACAAACTCACCCCATTGTTACAACACTATTATGGGCATGATCTTGGCCGGGTTAAGTGTGACTTCTCGTAGGCTTTCATACTCGACCATGGAAACCCTGGAAGAAACTTTTAAGCTTTCAAAACCTACATCCAGACATCCAAGCACACAGACTAACCCCTTAACAGTAACACATTACTGGGCTTGATTTTATTGAGTAAAGGCCTGGGCCCGCAGACTCACTCCATTACTATAACACTATTAGGGGCAGGATCTTGGCCGGGTTAAGTGTGACTTCTCGTAGTCTTTCCCTTTCGACCATGGTAACCCTGGAAGAAGTTTGTAAGCATTCAAAATCTAAATACAGACATCCAGGCGATATTGGCCGGTTTAAATGCTACTTCTCGGACGCTAATCCACTCGACCATGGTAACCCTGGAACAAATGTTTGAGCATTCAAAACCTACGTCCAGACATCCAGGCTCACAGACTAACCCCATAACAGTAACACATTACTGGGCATGATTTCATTTAGTAAAGGCCCTGTATTACAGCTGTCTTTAAGGCCTGGACCCACAGACTCACCCCATTACTATAACACTTTCATGGGCATGATCTTGGCCGGGTTAAGTGTGACTTCTCGTAGGCTTTCCCACTCGACCATGGTAACCCTGGTAGAAATTTTTGCCGCTCAAAACCTGAATCCAGACGTCCAGGCTCACAAACTAACCCCATAACAGTAACACAATACTAGGCATGAATTCATTTAGTAAAGGCCCTGTATTACAGCTGTCTTTAAGGCCTGGACCCACAGACTCACCCCATTACTATAACACTTTCATGGGCATGATCTTGGCCGGGTTAAGTGTGACTTCTCGTAGGCTTTCCCACTCGACCATGGTAACCCTGGAACAAATATTTGAGCGCTCAAAACTTACGTCCAGACATCCAGGCTCACAGACTAATCCCATAACAGTAACACATTACTAGGCATGATTTTATTCAGTAAAGGCCTGGGCCCACAAACTCCCAATATTACAAAACTATTATGGGCATGATCTTGGCCGTGTTAAGTGTGACTTCTAGTAGGCTTTCTTACTCGACCATGGTAACCCTGGAAGAAACTTTTAAACATTCAAAACCTACGTCCAGACATCCAGCTTCACAGACTAACCCTATAACAGTAACAAATTACTCGGCATGACTTTATTCAGTAAGGGTCTGAGCCCACAAACTCACCCCATTACTATAACAATTTTGTGGGCATGATCTTGGCTGGGTTAAGGCTGGGTTAATTCGACCATGGTGACTTCTCAAATGTTTGAGCTTTCAAAACCATTCAGACCATGGTAACCCCATGGAACAAATGTTTGAGGCCTGGGCTTCAAAACCCATTACATCCAGACATCCAGGCTCACAGACTTAGCTTTCCCCATAACAGTTACAAATATTCAAGCATTACCATGCATCCAGATTTCATTCACTAAAGGCTCTGTTACACATTACATGTTTTCTTTCAAGGCTCTGTATTACAGTTTTCTTTAAGGCCTGGGCCCACAAACTCACCCCATTACTATAACTCTTTTATGGGCATGATCTTGGCTGGGTTAAGTGTGACTTCTCATAGGCTTTCCTACTCGACCACGGTAACCCTTGAAGAAATTTTTAAGCATTCAAAACCCATGTCCAGACATCCAGGCACACAGACTAATCCCTTAACAGTAACACATTACTGGGCATGATTTTATTCAGCAAAGGCCCTGTATTACAGTTTTCTTTAAAGCCTGGGCCCACAAACTCACCCCCTTACTATAACACTTTTATCGGCATGATCTTGGCCGGGTTAAGTCTGACTTCTCGTAGGCTTTCCCATTCGACCATGGTAAGCCTGGAAGAAATTTTTAAGAATTCAAAACCTACGTCCAGACATCCAGCCTCACAGACTAACCCTATAACAGTAACACATTACTGGGCATGATTTTATTCAGTAAAGGCCTTCGCCCACAAACTCACTCCATTACTACAACATTTTTATGGGCATGATCTTGGCTGGTTAAGTGTGACTTCTCATAGGCTTTCCCACTCGACCATGGTAGCCATGGAAGAAATTTATAAGCGTTCAAAACTTACGTCCAGACATGCAGGCTCACAGACTAACCCCATAACAGCTACACATTACTGCGCATGACTTTAGTCAATAAAGGCATGGGCCCAGAAACTCATCCCATTGCTATAACACTTTTATGGGCATGATCTTGGCCGTGTTAAGTGTGACTTCTCATAGGCTTTCTTACTCGACCATGAAGAAATTTTTAAGCGTTCAAAACCTAAATCCAGACATCCAGGCTCACAGACTAACCCCATAACAGTGACGCATTACTGGGCATGATTTTATTCACTAAAGGCCCTGTATTACAGCTTTCTTTAAGGCCTGGGCCCACAAACTCACCCCATTACTATAACACTTTCATGAGCATGATCTTGGCAGCGTTAAGTGTGACTTCTCGTAGGTTTTCCCACTCGACCACGGTAACCCTTGAAAAAAAATTTAAGCATTCAAAACCTACGTCCAGACATCCAGGCACACAGACTAACCCCATAACAGTAACACATTACTGGGCATGATTTTATTCAGTAAAGGCCTGGGCCCACAGACTCACCCCATTACCATAAAACTTTTATAGGAGTGATCTTGGCTGGGTGAAGTGTGACTTCTCGTAGGCTTTCCCACTCGACCATGGTAACCCTCAAAGAAAGTTTTAACATTTCAAAAACTAAGTCCAGATATCCAGGCTCAAGACTAACCCCATAAAAGCAAGACATTTCTGGGCATGATTTTATTCACTAAAGGCCCAGGATTACAGTTTTCTTTAAGGCCTGGGCCCACAGACTCACTCCATTACTATAACACTTTTATGGGCATGACCTTGGCCGGGTTAAGTGCGACTTCTCGGACACTTTCCCATTCGACCATGGTAACCCTGGAGGAAATTTTTAAGTCCACACATCCAAGCGCTTCATCCAGGCGATATTGGCCGGGTTAAGTGAGTCTTCTCGTACACTTTCCCACTCGACCATGGTAACCCTGTAGGAAATTTTTAAGCGTTTAAAACCTACGTCCAGACATCCAGGCGTTATTGGCCGGGTAAAGTGCGAATTCTCGGACGCTTTTCCAATCTACCATGGTAACTCTGGCGGAAATTTTTAAGCGTTCAAAACCTAAGTACAGACATCCAGGCGCTTCATCTAGCCGATCTTGGCCGGGTTAAGTTCGACTTTTTGGACGCTTTTCCACTCGACCATGGAAGCTATGGAGGAAATTTTTAAGCGTTCAAAGTCCAGACACCCAGGCGCTTCATCCAGCCGATCTTGGCTGTGATAGGTGCTCATTCTTGGACATTTTCCCACTCTAACACCGCCACCCTGGAGAAAATTTTTAAACGTTTCAAACCTAAGTCCAGACTTCAGTCGTTAACTTCAGGCCAGGTGTGTGTGCCCGATGAAACCACCTATATCCCAGCAAGCTAACAGTTGTTTTTTGACTCACTAGTATGTTTATCAGTATCAGTGTGTGTGAGGCCCGAGAGCTACAGATCTCCATCCTGTAGATGGAGGAGAACACAACTTTCTCATGTTGAACCCAACATAAACCGTTTCCTGTTCTGTTCTCATTGTACAGTATGTGCCGTGTTTCAGTGTCTGAGTCTCTTAACTTGTGATGTGTCTGCTTCTCTTTGTAGGACTCGTAGTGTTCATGTCTTCAGAAGCTTCTTGGTGAGCCACATGCCCTCGTGATCTCGCTGATGAAGGGATTTCCAGACAATGGTCACCTGTCCAGAGAAGAGAGGCGTTTCATCTCCTGTCCAGAACCGTGCACATGATCACTGAAGAGGAAGTGGAAAGTCAACCAATCAAAATGAGCTTCACTGTAAATAAATGAACCTAATGGAGTACTACTAAAGCTGATTTAGATGAATCATTGATAGTTCATGCTGTTTTAGCATCTCAGAAATATCCACCTTGATTTTTTCTCATTTATTTTTAAACATAGGAATAACTTTCATACGTTAGCTTCATATTTTACATGTTAGCTCAGTTTGAATAAAATCATGCTTGATTTAAATCATCCGTCATCCTTGGCCCCATGTTTTCACTCTATAATATAAAGGTCAAATGATTACGAATGATTTAAGAACAAATGAATATAAAAACTGAAAGACAACACAAGTATATGTTTGATCTCTTGAAGAAGCACGCACACACACACACACACACACACACACACACACACACAGACACACACACATATATACACTCTCACTCTCACACACACACACAGGTTGCTACAACGTACATTTTTATTTTATGTATGTTTGTATAAATGGTAAATAAACTGTTTAATAAGAATAATATTAGTAGAATTTTTTCCAGGGTTAAAAACACATGGTTGACTCTTTATAAAGGGTCACATGATTGATACAGTACATCCTCAAAACGACATTCAATCAAAAACCTGATGAACTTATGAACCCTGATGAACTTAATCCTGATTAATTATACAGTTGTGGCCAAATGTTTTGAGAATGACACAAATATTAGTTTTCACAAAGTTTGCTGCTAAACTGCTTTTAGATCTTTGTTTCAGTTGTTTCTGTGATGTACTGAAGTGTAATTACAAGCACTTCATACGTTTCAAAGGCTTTTATCGACAATTACATAGCAAATAATGACTCTTTGCATAAATGCTTTGTTGGCCCTTCTTTTTCAGGACCTCTGCAATTCGACTGAGCATGCTCTCAATCAACTTCTGGGCCAAATCCTGACTGATAGCAACCCATTCTTTCATAATCACTTCTTGGAGTTTGTCATAAGTAGTGGGTTTTTGTTTGTCCACCCGCCTCTTGAGGATTGACCACAAGTTCTCAATGGGATTAAGATCTGGGAGTTTCAGGCCATGGACCCAAAATTTCAACGCTTTTGGTCCCCGAGCCACGTAGTTATCACTTTTGCCTTATTGGCACGGTGCTCCATCGTGCTGAAAAATGCATTGTTCTTCACCCAACTGTTGTTGGATTGTTGGAAGAAGTTGCTGTTGGAGGGTGTTTTGGTACCGTTCTTTATTCATGGCTGTATTTTTGGGCAAAATTGTGAGTGAGCCCACTCCTTGGATGAGAAGCAACCTCTCACATGAATGGTCTCAGGATGCTTTACTGTTGGCATGACACAGGACTGATGGTAGCGCTCACCTTTTCTTCTCCGGACAAGCCTTTTCTAGATGCCCCAAACAATCGGAAAGGGGCTTCATCGGAGAATATGACTTTGCCCCAGTCCTCAGCAGTCCATTCACCATACTTTTTGCAAAAGATCAGTCTGTCCCTGATGTTTTTTGGAGAGAAGTGACTTCTTTGCTGTCCTTCTTGACACCAGGCCATCTTCCAAAAGTCTTGGCCTCACTGTGCGTGTAGATGCGCTCACACCTGCCTGCTGCCATTCCTGAGAAAGCTCTGCACTGGTGGCACTCCGATCCTGCAGCTGAATCCTCTTTAGGAGACGATCCTGGCGCTTGCTGGACTTTCTTGGACGCCATGAAGCCTTCTTAATAAGAATTGAACCTCTTTCCTTGAAGTTCTTGATGAGTCTATAAATTGTTGATTTAGGTGCAATCTTAGTAGCCACAATATCCTTGCCTGTGAAGCCATTTTTATGCACCGCAATGATGGCTGCACGCGCGTACCATGGTTAACAATGGAAGAACGATGATTTCAAGCATCACCCTCCTTTTAACATGTCAAGTCCGTCATTCTAACCCAATCAGCCTGACATAATGATCTCCAGCCATGTGCTCGTCAACATTCTCACCTGAGTTAACAAGACGCTTACTGAAATGATCTCAGCAGGTCGTTTAATGACAGCAATGAAATGCAGTGGAAAGTTTTTTCAGGTTTAAGTTCATTTTCATGGCAAAGAAGGACTATGCAATCCATCTGATCACTCTTCATAACATTCTGGAGTATATGCAAATTGCTATTACAAAAACTTAAGCAGCAACTTTTCCAATTTCCAATATTTATGTCATTCTCAAAACCTTTGGCCACAACTGTACATATACTGTTGATACACATTTCTTTCATAAACTCCAATTTTCTATTAATACACAATTCCAAACCTTTCCAAAACAATCTTGAGTAAATGAGAAAAGAAAGATGCTAAATAGTTTTCTTTTGTTTACCAAAGTTGACAGCTATACTGAAATGTTAAGCTTAAATATTTCCAAATGTAATAAATTCTATAAAGTAGTTTGTAAGACACTTCCTTCATTTTGATACAACATTTATTTGGCAGTATACATTCTTTAACACAAGAGATATAACCAAATAAAGAAGAGCAAAGGACACAGAACAAAGAGCATTTGTTCAAATCGTATTAATTAATATATTGTTGTCTTAAAACAAATACAGTTTTTCAAATGTGCACACTTTTGGAAAAATGCTAATTCTCCTGGTTTCACAGGTGATTGGATTTTCTGAGGAAATCCTGTATACGACAACAATTACCCATTGAAATAAACTAATTTACTTGCATCTTACTAAAAGAATACCTCCTTTGAGCCAAAGATAAATTAAAGATCTGTTTTTAAATAATATGCCCTTGTTATTTCATATGAAATAGTTGTGGGGTGAAAAATGGTGAAAAGGGCTTGTCTGTGAAAACCGCCAATTTAGCAGGAATTTTGTCAACAGAAAAATTATGTTCCAATAAAAATCTATGCTTCCAAGAAAATTAAATATATCATTAGGGAAGGCATTCAGAGGATTTTAATAAGAAATTATGAATAAAATAAATAAAACTAATGAATCACTGTATCAAATGCTTGATATTTTCAGTAATATCTTATATTTTTTTCTTTAAACATTCATTTTCAAGCAGGTTTACTCACAGGTTTGATGACGCACCGAAGATACTGAAAGCTGATTGGCCTCCTGACAGTGATCGGTTAAATACGCGGGAAAATAGCGCGTTCAGTTTATTCAGAGATCATAGTAACTTCTCTGATTTATATAGTAATTTATACATTTATTAATAAATCTCGCTATATAATAATGAAAAGTGCATAAGATTCAACGCTTCCGATAAAAGCGTACGCTCGCGCTGTTGTACTCACGCACGTGACGTCACGCGCACCATGTACGTGAACTATAGTTTCTATGGCGACGCGTGTTATGACGTGAATTCTATACATAAACACTCAAACCCATCGATATCTGTTTGTTGAGAGACGAGGCGATTTCAGAGACTTTCGGAGATTATTTCCTGACACTGTGATTTTCGACGCAGTTCAGAGCGAGAGGAGACTTTTATTTTAGGAGATCGGAGGATATTTCCTTTGAGTACAGTTTGAAGGAAGTTTTTTTATTCTCTTCTTATTTCTCTTCTTATTTCTTTCTCTTTATTTCTCTCATTCTTTCTCTCTTTCTTTCTTTCTTTCTTTCTTTCTTTCTTCAACTAATTAATTTTTTTAAAATTTATTTACTGTATTTCGTGGAGTTTGGAGAGATTGTCAACCGCTCTTATGAGTGAAAGACAAGGTGAGCGTTTTGTTTGTTATTGCTATGTTATGGTATGATGTTGTACAATGTTTGACTGAATTAATGTGAAGATATGCCTTTGATTTTCTATTCAAGAGCAAATAGAAGTAAAAACAATTGGTGCTTGGTTATGATAAAGGTTGCTAATAGAGGCTGTAAGTGTCTGATGTGTGAAATATTGCAGCCTCGGGCCGCTCCAGATCCAGGAGTGCTGCTGTCTCTCAGGCGGCTGCTCAGGAGGTTGGGAGAAGCGGCTCTGGTGACAACGCTCAGGAACCGCTGACCAACCCAAACCTGCCTCTGAGCCAAGAGCTGCCTGGGTACATCGCCCTCTGCCGTCAGAGTTGGCCGCTTCTGTGTCCGTGTCTCACGGGAAGAGGAAGCGGCAGAGCGGCAGCCAGGAGGATGAGGGTCCGTCCCCCTCATACAGAAGAGCTGCCAAACGCTCCCGCAGAGGTCAGAGTGCACTGAGATTAAACACCTCACCACTCACTAAACGAGTCGTCACTGAAGACGTTACAGTAAGGTCCCATTTAAAGAGGTTTCTTGTGATCTTGTGTGTTGCAGAAGCGTATGTCAAGGGCCCATTGCTGGGGCGAGGTGGATTCGCTCGGTGTATGCTGGGACCCGCAGGTCTGACGGACTGCCAGTAAGACTTCCTCTCACCTCCCTCGTTAGAAATGTTGCCGCCAGTGAACGTGGTCTGTGATAATTAGTCAGCGTGGTCTTCATCTGTCTACAGGTTGCCATCAAGCACGCCTGTAAAAGAGGAACACCGAGACTGAGAGTCGTGAGGTCAGAGTGAATCTGTTGCTCTGCTTGCTCTGATTGAGCGCTGGATATAACGCAGCGTTCGTCCCTGCAGGAAGGTCAGGATCAGCTGCCGCTGGAGGTGGCGTTGATGAGTCTGGTCAATTCGGCTCCTGCCTGCCCCAACGTCCTGCAGCTGCTGGAGTGGTTAGACTTTCCCAGACGCTACACCTTGATCCTGGAGCGTCCCGCTTCTTTGCCAAGATCTGGACACTTTCTGCAAGCAGAACGGACGCCTGGAGGAGAGTCTGGCCAAGAAAGTGCTGCTGCAGCTGGTCACGGCGCTGAAACACTGCGAGAGCCGCAGAGTCCTGCACCGGGACGCCAAACCGAGAAACCTGCTGATCTCCACAGAGTCACACGACATCAAGCTGCTGGACTTGCCTGTGGAGATCTGCTGAAAGACTCGGCCTACAGACACTTTGCAGGTGGGTTTGATCTCACTGCGGTGATCTGTGTTTGTTTGTGGAGCCTCTTCAGGTGACGTCTGGGGTCTTGTTGTGTCTCTCAGGCACTCTTCAGTACGCCCCTCCTGAGTGGTTTCGCGGCAGCGCTATCACGCAGGACCGGCTACGGTTTGGTCGGTCGGGTGACGCTCTACAACATCTTGTGCGGCTGTTTCCCCTTCAGAGGCACGTTGAGGGTCACCTCCAGAAGCAGACTGCGCTTCCCTAGAGAGCTGTCCACAGGCAAGAGACAGAGGTCACGTCCAGATCCAGGTGAAGCGTGTGCTTCTGTCTTCCTGAACACTGTGTTGTGTGTAACAGAGTGCCGTCAGCTGATTGGCTGGTGTCTCAGTGCATCGGCGCCAGACCGGCCCACTTTAGAGGACATTGAGCGCCACCCTTGGTTACACTGAGCAGGTGGCCAGAGACACACACTTATCTGACTCACAGCAGTCACGGCTGGATTGTCTCGTTAGGATCAGACTAGATTAATGCTTCTGATTGTTTGTATAGGGTGAGCAGGAGTGACACAGGAAGTGCAGGAACGGCTTCCTGGTCGCCTCCAGAAAGAGCAGAGGATCATGGGCTGATGGTGAAGGGTTCGGATCCTCTGCTCCAGTCGGTGAAGATCTCTGTGTGGATGCTGCAGGAGTCTGAACACACAGCAGCAGCTGAAACCACCCACAGATCAATATGTGTAGCTTCTCCACAATAAAGTGTAAATATGTATATAACAGGAGTTGTACATCTCGCTGTATCACAGTAGTATTACTTTTTTTGTAATCAGGACAGGAAAAAAGGACCAAAAATAAGAAATCAGAAGAAAAATCTCTTAGTGATTTTAATTAATAGAAGGGGATGCATAGAATGTAAAATGCAAAAACAAATATATAAATAAAGCCATTTTTATGCTTAAAGGAAAAAAATAATGGTGACCCAAAACCATTGTTCCATACTTTTTCAAAATATCCTCCTTCGTGTTCGAGAACAAAGAAATTCATACAAGTTTGGAACTACTTGAGGATGAGTAAATGATAACAAAATCTTACTTGTTGGGTAAAATTCCTATTCCTAAATTCCTAAAACAGTAATATTTTCGTTTGCCTTACCGTGGTGCTTTAACTGTGGCAGTGGGGCTGCACAACATCTGTGCAAATTATCTAGGTAAAGAAATTAACCAAATAAATAGAAATAAACAAACTAAAATATTTAGTTGAATACGTCCTGCAACTGGTTTTGCACATACAGTAGAATACAAATTGCCTAGAAAGACATATTTTAACAGTTATTTATATTATTTAACAGAAATTACTTGATTTATAGTTTGGATTCATAACAACATAAATTAGTCTTTTCAGGCTCACTGATTCAAAGAAAACTAATTTTCTGGTTGACCAGAAGCTGAATACAAAGTATTTATTCAGTAAATAATAATCAGTGAACCATATTCCTTTTAACGTACCTACAAACATTGAGTTAGACAACATTTGACAGTCCACTTTAGGCATTCCACGATCAGTAAGCAACTTTTCAGCTACATGTCATTAGAGTTTTAGTAAACTGTCTGTTTAATAACCTCTTATTAGTTAATAGATGGCAAGTATTAAGGTATTAAACATATTCTTGATAAAAACAGAGAAATATATGCTATTAATAGCTGTAAAATTAGCCCATTTTGTTTCAATATAGGATTATGGAAATGAGTACAACCTAGATTTAATTCAACAAGGTGTGATATTTTAGTACTTAATATGTCCTCCATAACTCTATGTATACAGTGTACTGCTCTGACGCTTCTTGGCACTGAATGTAAAATTTTATTACAAACTGTTACATCTGTCCTGTTTAACTCCTTTTTAAAGGACCTGGTCTTTAATGGGGAGAGTTTCTGGTTTGGGGAGAGTTGAGGTTTTGTATTATATCACACAGTGGTTGATAAAGCCTAACTCTCTCACACACCTTCAGCTCTCATACGTCCCTACAGAAGAGCTTTACTACCCTGAAGTTCACTGTGGAAACCAGACACTTCTCACTGTATGCCTCCTCTTGTGACACCAGAACATTTTAGATGCTGTCAGATCTGAAATGATTAACTTGGTCTCATGAGACTAGAGCATGGATTCCCAGAAGCCCTCACTTACTTAAGCCAAGGGTCTTGGAAAAGGAGTTTATTGTGCTTTGGCCGCAGTGGATAGTTTGGGTGCAGACAAACAACCATGCATGGTGCTATTTTAAGATGTACAGTCACTCTTCTCAGCGTTTACTGGCTCTGAGACGCTTTCTTACAAATGATTATTTCGGGTCTTTTACAAGTCCATTGTTTTTAATTTTTGCAAATGTTGCAGTATTTTTACATTGAAAACAAGAATTTGGTATTCCTCTTGCATTATTGTCCTCTTATAAGTTAAAAAATAAATACCCTGGCAGTGTTCACTGTTCCAACAAAAAACTACAAAAAAATTAAAACCCGACGTTAACTTCAGGCCAGGTGTGTGTGCTCGATGAAACCACCTATATCCCAGCAAGCTAACAGTTGTTTGCTGACTCACTAGTATGTTTATCAGTATCAGTGTGTGTGAGGCCCGAGAGCTACAGATCTCCATCCTGTAGATGGAGGAGAACACAACCTTCTCATGTTGAACCCAACATAAACCGTTTCCTGTTCTGTTCTCATTGTACAGTATGTGCCGTGTTTCAGTGTCTGAGTCTCTTAACTTGTGATGTGTCTGCTTCTCTTTGTAGGACTCGTAGTGTTCATGTCTTCAGAAGCTTCTTGGTGAGCCACATGCCCCTCGTGATCTCGCTGATGAAGGGATTTCCAGACAATGGTCACCTGTCCAGAGAAGAGAGGCGTTTCATCTCCTGTCCAGAACCGTGCACACATGATCACTGAAGAGGAAGTGGAAAGTCAACCAATCAAAATGAGCTTCACTGTAAATAAATGAACCTAATGGAGTACTACTAAAGCTGATTTAGATGAATCATTGATAGTTCATGCTGTTTTAGCATCTCAGAAATATCCACCTTGATTTTTTTCTCATTTATTTTTTAAACATAGGAATAACTTTCATACGTTAGCTTCATATTTTACATGTTAGCTCAGTTTGAATAAAATCATGCTTGATTTAAATCATCCGTCATCCTTGGCCCCATGTTTTCACTCTATAATATAAAGGTCAAATGATTACGAATGATTTAAGAACAAATGAATATAAAAAAACTGAAAGACGACACAAGTATATGTTTGATATCTTGAAGCAGCACGCACACACACACACACACACACACACACACACACACACACACACTCACAGGTTGCTACAACGTACATTTTTATTTTATGTATGTTTGTAAAAATGGTAAATAAACTGTTTAATAAGAATAATATTAGTAGAATGTTTTTTTCCAGGGTTAAAAAACACATGGTTGACTCCTTATACAGGGTCACGTGATTGATTCAGTACATCCTCAAAACGACATTCAATCAAAAATGGGTGACCCTGATGAACTTAATCCTGATTAATTATACAGTTGTGGCCAAAAGTTTTGAAAATGACACAATTATTAGTTTTTTACAAAGTTTGCTGCTAAACTGCTTTTAGATCTTTGTTTCAGTTGTTTCTGTGATGTACTGAAGTGTAATTACAAGCACTTCATACGTTTCAAAGGCTTTTATCGACAATTACATGACATTTATGCAAAGAGTCATTATTTGCTGTGTTGGCCCTTCTTTTCAGGACCTCTGCTATTCGACTGAGCATGCTCTCAATCAACTTCTGGGCCAAATCCTGACTGATAGCAACCCATTCTTTCATAATCACTTCTTGGAGTTTGTCATAAGTAGTGGGTTTTTGTTTGTCCACCCGCCTCTTGAGGATTGACCACAAGTTCTCAATGGGATTAAGATCTAGGGAGTTTCCAGGCCATGGACCCAAAATTTCAACGTTTTGGTCCCCGAGCCACTTAGTTATCACTTTTGCTTTATTGGCACTGTGCTCCATCGTGCTGAAAAATGCATTGTTCTTCACCAAACTGTTGTTGGATTGTTGGAAGAAGTTGCTGTTGGAGGGTGTTTTGGTACCGTTCTTTATTCATGGCTGTATTTTTGGGCAAAATTGTGAGTGAGCCCACTCCTTGGATGAGAAGCAACCTCTCACATGAATGGTCTCAGGATGCTTTACTGTTGGCATGACACAGGACTGATGGTAGCGCTCACCTTTTCTTCTCCGGACAAGCCTTTTTCCAGATGCCCCAAACAATCGGAAAGGGGCTTCATCGGAGAATATGACTTTGCCCCAGTCCCCCAGCAGTCCATTCACCATACTTTTTGCAAAAGATCAGTCTGTCCCTGATGTTTTTTTGGAGAGAAGTGGCTTCTTTGCTGTCCTTCTTGACACCAGGCCATCTTCCAAAAGTCTTGGCTTCACTGTGCGTGTAGATGCACTCACACCTGCCTGCTGCCATTCCTGAGAAAGCTCTGCACTGGTGGCACTCCGATCCTGCAGCTGAATCCTCTTTAGGAGACGATCCTGTCGCTTGCTGGACTTTCTTGGACGCCCTGAAGCCTTCTTAATAAGAATGGAACGTCTTTCCTTGAAGTTCTTATAGTCTATATATTGTTGAATTAGGTGCAATCTTAGTAGCCACAATATCCTTGCCTGTGAAGCCATTTTTATGCAAGCATCACCCTCCTTTTAACATGTCAAGTCCGTCATTCTAACCCAATCAGCCTGACATAATGATCTCCAGCCTTGTGCTCGCCAACATTCTCACCTGAGTTAACAAGACGCTTACTGAAATGATCTCAGCAGGTCGTTTAATGATAGCAATGAAATGCAGTGGAAAGTTTTTTTCAGGTTTACGTTCATTTTCATGGCAAAGAAGGACTATGCAATCCATCTGATCACTCTTCATAACATTCTGGAGTATATGCAAATTGCTATTACAAAAACTTAAGCAGCAACTTTTCCAATTTCCAATATTTATGTCATTCTCAAAACCTTTGGCCACAACTGTACATATACTGTTGATACACATTTCTTTCATAAAATTTTCTATTAATACACAATTCCAAACCTTTCCAAAACAATCTTGAGTAAATGAGAAAAGAAAGATGCTAAATAGTTTTCTTTTGTTTACCAAAGTTGACAGCTATACGAAATGTTAAGCTTAAATATTTCCAAATGTAATAAATTCTATAAAGTAGTTTGTAAGACACTTCCTTTATTTTGATAAAACATTTATTTGGCAGTATTCATTCTTTAACACAAGAGATACAACCAAATAAAGAAGAGCAAAGGACACAGAACAAAGAGCATTTGTTAAAATCGCATTAATTAATATATTGTTGTCTTAAAACAAATACAGTGTGACTTCTCTGAGGCTTTTCCACTCAACCATGGTAACCCTGGAAGAAATTTTTAAGCGTTCAAAACCTAAGCCCAGACATCCAGGCGCGTCATCCAGACAATATTGGCTGGGTTAAGTGCGACTTCTCAGACGCTTTACCACTCGACCATGGTAACCCTGGAAGAAATTTTTAAGCGTTCAAAATATAAGTCCAGACATCCAGGTGCTTCTTCCAGCCGATAATAGTCGGTTTAAGTGTGACTTCTCGGACGCTTTACCACTCAACCATGATAACCCTGGAAGAAATTTTTAAGCGTTTTAAACCTAAGCCTAAACATCCAGGCGCTTCATTTAGCCGATCTTGGCCGTGATAGGTGCTAATTCTTGGATGCTTTCCCAATCGACCCCCGCCAGCCTGGAAGAAATTTTTAAACGTTCAAAACCTAAGTCCAAATATCCAGGCGCTTCATATAGCCGATCTTGTCTGAGTTAAGTTCGACTTCTTGGACCGTTTCCCACTCGACCATGGTAACCCTGGAAGAAATTTTTAGGCGTTCAAAACCTAAGTCCAGACATCCAGGCGCTTCATCCAGGTGATATTGGCCGGGTTAAGTGCTACTTCTTGGATGACTTTTTCACTCGATCCCCGCCACCCTGAATGAAATGTTTAAGCATTCAAAACCTAACCCCAGACATCCAGATGCTTCATCTAGCCGATCATGGCCCATCCAGGCGATATTGGCCGGGTTAAGCTCGACTTGTTGGACAGTTTCCCACTCGACCATGGTAACCCTGGAATAAAGTTATAAGCATTCAAAATTTAAGCCCAGACATCCAGGTGCTTCATCCAGGCAATAATGGCCGGGTAAAGTGCGACTTCTCAGACACTTTCCCGCTCGACCATGGTAACCCGGGAGAAATTTTTTAAGCGTTTAAAACCTAAGTCCAGACATCCAGGCGCTTTATCCAGCCGATATTGGCCGAGTTAGGTGCGACTTCTTGAGCGCTTTCCCACTTGACCATGGTAAACCTGGATCAAATTTTTAAGCATTCAAAACCTAAATCCAGACATCCAGGCGCTTCATCTAGCCGATCTTGGCCGTGATAGGTGCTACTTCCTAGATTTTTTCCCACTTGACCCCCACCACCCTGGAGGACATTTTTACGTCTACACATCCAGGCGCTTCATCCAGATGGTTGTGGCCGGCTTAAATGAGTCTTCTCGGACACTTTCCCACTCGACCATGGTAACCCTGGAGGAAATTTTTAAGCATTTAAAACCTAAGTCCAGACATCCAGGCACTTCATCCAGCCAAAATTGGCCGAGTTAGGTGCAACTTCTCGGACGACTTTTTCACTCGACCCCCGCCACCCTGGATGAAATTTTTAAGCGTTCAAAAACTAATCCCAAACATCCAGGTGCTTTATCCAGACGATATTGGCCGGGTTAAGCGCGACTTCTCGAAGGCTTTCCCACTTTACCATGGTAACCCTGGAGGAAATTTTTAAGCGTTTAAAACCTAAGTCCAGACATCCAGGCGCTTCATCCAGGCGATATTGGCCATGATAGGTGTGACTTCTCGGACGACTTTTACACTCGATCCCCGCCACCCTGAATGAAATTTTTAAGCGTTCAAAAACTAATCCCAAACATCCAGGCGCTTCATCCAGCCGATCTTGGCCGAGTTAAGTTCGACTTCTTGGACGGTTTCCCATTTGACCATGATAACCTTTTAAGAACTTTTTATGCATTCAAAACCTATGTCCAGACATCCAGGCCCTTCATCTAGGCGATATTAGGCCGTGTTAAGTGCGAAATCTCGGACGCTTTTCCATTTGACAATAGTAACCGTGGAGGAAATTTTTTAACGTTTTAAATCTAAGTCCAGACACCCTGGCTCACAGACTAACCCAACAACAGTAACACATCACTTGGCATGATTTTATTTAGTAAAGGTCCAGGATTACAGTTTTCTTTAAGGCCTGGGCCTGAGACTCACCCCATTATGACAACACTTTTAAGGTCATGATCTTGACCGGATTAAGTGTGACTTCTTGGAGGCTTTCCCACTTGAACATGGTAAACATGGGGGACATTTTTAAGTCCACATATCCAGGTGCTTAATCCAGGCGATATTGGCTGGTTTAAGTGCATCTTCTCGGACACTTTCCCACTCAACCATGGTAACCCTGTAGGAAAATTTTATGCATTCAAAACATAAGTCCAGACATCCAGGCGCTTCATCTAGCTGATCATGGCCGTGATAGGTGCTACTTCTTGGACTCTTTCCCACTCGACCCCTGCCACCCTGGAAGAAATTTTTAGCGCTTTAAAACCTAACCCCAGGCATCCAGGCGATATTGCCCGGTTAAGTTCGACTTCTCTGACACATTTCCACTCGACCATTGTAACTCTGAAAGAAATTTTTAAAGCTTTCAAAACCAAAGTCCAGACATCCAGGCACTTCATCTACTCGATCTTGGCCGTGATAGGTGCTATTTCCTGGACTCTTTCCCACTCGACCCCCACCACCCTGGAGGAAATTTTTAAGCGCTTAAAACGTAACCCCAAACATCACGGCACTTCATCTAGCCCAGCTTGGCCGAGTTAAGTTTGACTTCTTGGACACTTTCCCACTCCACCATAGTAACTCTGGATGAAATTTTTAAGCGTTCAAAACCTAACCCCAAACATCCAGGCGCTTCTTCCAGCTGAACATGGTCGGGTTAAGTTTGACTTCTTGGATGGTTTCCCAGTCGACCATGGTAAACCTGAAGGAAATTTTTAAGCGTTCAAAACCTATGCCCATACATCCAGGCGCTTCATACAGCCGATCGAGACCAGGATAGGTGCGATTTCTCGGACGTTTTTCAACTCGACCATGGTAACCTTGGAACAAATAATTGAGCGTTCAAAACCTACGTCCAACCATCCAGGCTCACAGACTAACCCCATAACAGTAACACATTACTGGGCATGATTTTATTCACTAAAGGTCCTGCATTACAGCTTTTTTTAAGGCCTAAACCCACAGACTCACCCCATTACTATAACACTTTCATGGGCATGATCTTGGCCGGGTTAAGTGTGACTTCTCAAAGGCTTTCCCACTCGACAATGATAACCCTGGTTGAAATTTTTAAGCGTTCAAAACCTGAATCCAGACATCCAGGCTCACAGACTAACCCCATAATAGTAACACATTACTGGTTATGATTTTATTCAGTGAAGGCCCTGTATTACAGCTGTCTTTAAGGCCTGGGCCCACAAACTCACCCCATTATTACAACACTTTTATGGGCATGATCTTGGCCGGGTTAAGTGTGACTTCTCGTAGGCTTTCTTATTCGACCATGGTAACCCTGGAAGAAACTTTTAAGCATTCAAAACCTACGTCCAGACATCCAAGCACACAGCCTAACCCCTTAACAGTACCACATTACTGGGCATGATTTTATTCAGTAAAGGCCTGGGCCAACAGACTCACCCCATTACTATAAAACTCTAATGGGAATGATCTTGGCCGGGTTAAGTGTGACTTCTCGTAGGCTTTCCCACTCGACCATGGTAACCCTGGAAGAAATTTTTAAGCGTTCAAAACCTAAGTCCAGACATCCAGGCGATATTGGCCGGTTTAAGAGTGACTTCTCTGACGTTAATCCACTCGACCCTGGTAACCCTGGAACAAATATTTGAACGTTCAAAACCTACGTCCAGACATCCAGGCTCACAGACTAACCCCATAACAGTAACACATTACTGGGCATGATTTCATTTACTAAAGGCCCTGTATTACAGTTTTCTTTAAGGCCTGGACCCACAGACTCACCCCATTACTATAACACTTTCATGGGCATGATCTTGGCCGGGTAAAGTATGACTTCTCAAAGGCTTTCCCACTCGACCATGGTAACCCTGGAACAAATATTTGAGCGTTCAAAACCTACGTCCAGACATCCAGACTCACAAACTAATCCCATAACAGTAACACATTACTGCATGTGACTTTATTCAGTAAAGGTCTGGGCCCAGAAACTCAACCCATTACTACAACACTTTAACGGGCATGATCTTGGCCGACTTAAGTGTGACTTCTCGTAGGCTTTCCCACTCGACCATGGTAACCCTGGTTGAAATTTTTAAGCGCTTCAAAACCTGAATCCAAACATCCAGGCTCACAGACTAACCCTATAAAAGTAACACATTACTGGGCATGATTTTATTGGGTAAAGGCACTGTATTACAGCTGTCTTTAAGGCCTGGACCCACAGACTCACCCCATTGCTATAACACTTTCATGGGCATGATCTTGGCCGGGTTAAGTGTGACTTTTTGTAGGCTTTCCCACTCGACCATGGTAACCCTGGAACAAATAATTGAGCGTTCAAAACCTACGTCCAGACATCCAGTCTCACAAACTAATCCCATAACAGTAGTACACATTACTGCATGTGACTTTATTCAGTAAAGGCCTGGGCCCAGAAACTCAACCCATTACTACAACACTTTTATGGGGCATGATCTTGGCCGACTTTAGTGTGACTTCTCGTAGGCTTTCCCACTCGACCATGGTAACCCTGGTAGAAATGTTTAAGCGTTCAAAACCTGAATCCAGACATCCAGGCTCACAGACTAACCCCATAACAGTAACACATTACTGGGCATGATTTTATACAGTAAAGGCCCTGTATTACAGCTGTCTTTAAGGCCTGGACCCAGAGACTCACCCTATTACTATCACACTTTCATGGGCATGATCTTGGCCGGGTTAAATGTGACTTCTAGTAGGCTTTCCCATTTGACAATGGTAACCCTGGAAGAAATTTTTAAGCGTTCAAAAGCTACGTCCCGACATCCAGGCTCACAGACTAACCCCATAACAGCAACACATTACTGGGCATTATTTTATTCAGTAATGGCCTGGGCCCACAGACTCATTCCATTACTATAACAATATTATGGGCATGATCTTGGCCAGGTTAAGTGTGACTTCTCGTAGGCTTTCCCACTCGACCATGGTAACACTGGAAGAAATTTTAAAGCGTTTAAAACCTAAATCCAGACATCCAGGCTCATAGACTAACCCCATAACAGTAACACATTACAGGGCATGATTTTATTCAGTAAAGGCCCTGTATTACAGCTGTCTTTAAGGCCTGGACCCACAGACTCACCCCATTACTATAACACTTTCATGGGCATGATCTTGGCCGGGTTAAG
This sequence comes from Puntigrus tetrazona, assembly GCF_018831695.1. NCBI lineage: Eukaryota > Metazoa > Chordata > Actinopteri > Cypriniformes > Cyprinidae > Puntigrus > Puntigrus tetrazona. The sequence continues at coordinate 264,808 of NW_025048625.1, forward strand.
TGTGACTTCTCGTAGGCTTTCCCACTCGATCATGGTAACCCTGGAACAAATAATTGAGCGTTCAAAACCTACGTCCAGACATCCAGGCTCACAGACTAATCCCATAACAGTAACACATTACTGCATGTGACTTTATTCAGTAAAGGTCTGGACCCAGAAACTCAACCCATTACTACAACACTTTTACGGGGCATGATCTTGGCCGACTTATTTGTGACTTCTCGTAGGCTTTCCCACTCGACCATGGTAACCCTGGTAGAAATTTTTAAGCGTTCAAAACCTGAATCCAGACATCCAGGCTCAAGACTAACCCCATAACAGCAAGACATTATTGGGCATGATTTTATTCACTAAAGGCCCTGTATTACAGTTTTCTTTAAGGCCTGGGCCCACAAACTCACCACATTACTATAACACTTTCATGGGCATGATCTTGGCCGTGTTAAGTGTGACTTCTCGTAGGCTTTCCCACTCGACCATGGTAACCCTGGAACAAATAATTGAGCGTTCAAAACCTACGTCCAGACATCCAGGCTCACAGACTAATCCCATAACAGTAACACATTACTGCATGTGACTTTATTCAGTAAAGGCCTGAGCCCAGAAACTCAACCCTTTACTACAACACTGTTATGGGGCATGATCTTGGCCGACTTAAGTGTGACTTCTCGTAGGCTTTCCCACTCGACCATGGTAACCGTGGTAGAAATTTTTAAGCGTTCAAAATTTATTTCCAGACATGCAGACTCAAAGACTAACCCCATAACAGCAATACATTACTGGGCATTATTTTATTCAGTAATGGCCTGGGCCCACAGACTCATTCCATTACTATAACACTATTATGGGCATGATCTTGGCCGGGTTAGGTGTGACTTCTCGTAGGCTTTCCCACTCGACCATGGAAACACTGGACGAAATTTTTAAGCATTTAAAACCTAAATCCAGACATCCAGGCTCATGGACTAACTCCATAACAGTAACACATTACTGGGCATGATTTTATTCAGTAAAGGCCCTGTATTACAGCTGTCTTTAAGGCCTGGACCCACAGACTCACCCCCTTACTATAACACTTTCATGGGCATGATCTTGGCCGGGTTAAGTGTGACTTCTCGTAGGTTTTCCCACTCGACCATGGTAAACCTGGAACAAATATTTGAGCGTTCAAAACCTACGTCCAGACATCCAGGTTCACAGACTAATTCCATAACAGTAACACATTACTGGGCATGATTTTATTCAGTAAAGGCCTGGGCCCACAAACTCACCCCATTATTACAACACTATTATGGGCAGGATCTTGGTCGACTTAAGTGTGACTTATCGTAGGCTTTCAAAACCTACGTCCAGACATCCTGGTGATATTGTCCGGTTTAAGTGCGACTTCTCGGACGCTAATCCACTCGACCATGGTAACCCTGAAACAAATATTTGAACGTTCAAAACCTACGTCGAGACATCCAGGCTCACAGACTAACCCCATAACAGTAACACATTACGGGGCATGTTTTTTTCAGTAAGGGCCCTGTATTACAGTTTTCTTTAAGGCCTGGGCCCACAAACTCACGCCATTACTATAAAACTTCAATGGGCATGATCTTGACAGGGTTAAGACTGACTTCTCGTAGGCTTTCCCAATCGACCATGGTAACCCTGGTAGAAATTTTTAAGCGTTCAAAACCTAAGTCCAGACATCCAGGCGCTTCATCCAGGCGATATTGTCCGGTTTAAATGCGACTTCTCGGACGCTAATCCACTCGACCATGGTAACCCTGGAACACATATTTGAGCGCTTCAAAACCTACGCCCAGACATCCAGTCGATATTGGCCGGTTTAAGTGCGACTTCTCGGACGCTAATCCACTCGACCATGGTATCCCTGGAACAAATGTTTGAGCATTCAAAACCTACGTCCAGACATCCAGGCTCACAGACTATCCCCATAACAGTAACGCATTACTGGGTATGATTTTATTCAGTAAAGGCTTGGGCCAACAGACTCACCCCATTACTATAAAACTTTTTTGGGAATGATCTTGGCCGGGTTAAGTGTGACTTCTCGTAGGCTTTCCCACTCGACCATGGTAACCCTTGAAGAAATTTTTTACATTTCAAAATCTAAGTCCAGACATCCAGGCTCACAGACTAACCCCATAACTGAAACACATTACTGGGCATGATTTTATTCACTAAAGGCCGTGTATTACAGTTTTCTTTAAAGCCTGGACCCACAGACTCACCCCATTACTATAACACTTTCATGGGCGTGATCTTGGCCGGGTTAAGTGTGACTTCTTGTAGGTTTTCCCACTCAACCATGGTAACCCTGCAACAAATATTTGAGCGCTCAAAACCTACGTCCCGATATCCAGGATCACAGACTAATCCCATAACAGCAACACATTACTGGGCATGATTTTATTCAGTAAAGGCCTGGGCGCACAAACTCACCCCATTATTACAACACTTTTATGGGCATGATCTTGGCCGGGTTAAGTGTGACTTCTCGTAGGCTTTCTTATTCGACCATGGTAACCCTGGAAGGAACTTTTAATCATTCAAAACCTACGTCCAGACATCCAAGCACACAGACTAACCCCTTAACAGTAACATATTACTGGGCATGATTTTATTCAGTAAAGGCCTGGGCCAACAGACTCACCCCATAACTATAAAACTCTAATGGGAAAGATCTTGGCCGGGTTAAGTGTGACTTCTCAAAGGCTTTCCCACTCGACCATGATAACCCTGGTTGAAATTTTTAAGCGCTTCAAAACCTGAATCCAGACATCCAGGCTCACAGACTAACCCCATAATAGTAACACATTACTGGGCATGATTTTACTCAGCAAAGGCCCTGTATTACAGTTTTCTTTAAGGCCTGGGCCCACAAACTTACCCCATTACTATAACACTTTTATGTGCATGATCTTGGCCGGGTTAAGCGTGACTTCTCGTAGGTTTTCCCACTCGACCTTGGTAACCCTGGAAGAAATATTGAAGCATTCAAAACCTAAATCCAGACATCCAGGCTCACAGACTAACCCCATAACAGTAACACATTACTGGGCATGATTTTATTCAGTAAAGGCCTGGGTGCACAAACTCACCCCATTATTACAACACTATTATGGGCATGATCTTGGTCGACTTAAGTGTGACTTCGTAGGCTTTCCCACTCGACCATGGTAACCCTGGAACAAATATTTGAGCTTTCAAAACCTACGGGCAGATATCCAGGCTCACAGATTAACCCCATTACAGTTACACATTACAGCGCATGACTTTATTCAGTAAAGGCCTGGGACCAGAAACTCAACCCATTACTATAACACTTTTAAGGGCATGATCTCGGCCGGGTTAAGAGTGACTTCTCGTAGGCTTTCTTACTCGACAATGGTAACCCTGGAAGAAACTTTTAAGCGTTCAAAACCTACTTCCAGACATCCAGTCGATATTGGCCGGTTTAAGTGCGACTTCTCGGACGCTAATCCACTCGACCATGGTATCCCTGGAACAAATGTTTGAGCATTCAAAACCTACGTCCAGACATCCAGGCTCACAGACTATCCCCATAACTAGTAACACATTACTGGGCATGATTTTATTCAGTAAGGGCTTGGGCCAACAGACTCACCCCATTACTATAAAACTTTTATGGTAATGATTTTGGCCGGTTAAGTGTGACTTCTCGTAGGCTTTCCCACTCAAACATGGTAACCCAGGAAGAAATTTTTAAGCGTTCAAAACCTACATCCAGACATCCAGGCGATATTGGCCGGTTTAAGTGTGACTTCTCGGACGCTAATCCACTCGAACATGGTAACCCTGGAACGAATGTTTGAGCATTCAAAACCTAAGTCCAGACATCCAGGTTCACAGACTAACCCCATAACAGTTACACATTACTGGGCATGATTTTACTCAGCAAAGGCCCTGTATTACAGTTTTCTTTAAGGCCTGGGCCCACAAACTTACCCCATTACTATAACACTTTTATGTGCATGATCTTGGCCGGGTTAAGCATGACTTCTCGTAGGTTTTCCCACTCGACCATGGTAACCCTGGAAGAAATTTTGAAGCATTCAAAACCTAAATCCAGACATCTAGGCGCTTCACCCAGGCGATATTGGCCGGTTTAAGTGCGACTTCTCGGACGCTAATCCACTCGACCATGGTAACCCTGGGTCAAATATTTGAGCGCTCAAAACCCGTCCAGACTTCCAGGCTCACAGATTAACCCCATAACAGTAACACATTACTGGGCATGATTTTATTCAGTAAAGACCATGTATTACTATATATATAGTATCACTATACATCCCTGTCATTATACTGTACAGTGCTTTGATGCAACCTGTGTTGTTAAAAGCGCTATATAAATAAAAATGATTGATTGATTGATTGATATTACAGTTTTCTTTAAGGCATGGGCCCACAAACTCACCCCATTATTATAACACTTTTATGTGCATGATATTGGCCGGGTTAAGCGTGACTTCTCGTAGGTTTTCCCACTCGACCATGGTAACCCTGGAAGAAATATTGAAGTCAAGTCAAGTCAACTTTATTGTCAAATATGCTCTATGTACAACATACAGCACAGATGAAATTCCTTCCTTCTGACCTTGCAATCGTGCAGAATAAAAGAATAAAGATAAAAGAATAAAAACTAAAGTATAATAAAATAATGGTAAAATATCTAAAATATCTAAAATATAAATAGTGCAACATTAAACATACAGACATTAAACATACAGACAAGGCACTTGTTGGAAAATTAAATTAAGTTAAAGTGAGGTAGTGCGTTGAGGTGCAAAAAGTGTAGACCCTGAGATTATGAGTTTATGTGGGGGCGGATCACAGTCTGAGGTCTGAGGCCTGAGGCAGGGGCCAGAGGTAGAGGTGAGTGAAGGGAGAGTAGGTAGGGAGTTGAGTCTCCTGACCGCCTGGTGGATGAAACTGTCCCTGAGCCTGCTGGTTCTGGCTCTGAGACTCCGCAGTCTCTTCCCGACGGCAGCAGGTTGAAGAGGCAGTGGGATGGGTGGGTGGGGTCTCCTGCTATCCTGGTGGCTTTTCGCGTGAGACGAACGTTAAAAATGTCCAAGAGAGGGGGGAGTGAGACACCAATGATTTTCAGCAGCTCTCACGATGCGCTGCAGTGTGTTACGGCAGGACACGGTGCAGGCTCCGTACCACACCGTGATGCAGCTGGACAGGATGCTCTCGATGGTGCCTCTGTAGAAGTTCTGCATGATGGGGGGTGGGGCTTTTGCTCTTTTCAGTTTACGGAGAAAGTACAGGCGCTGATGGGCTTTTTTGGCCAGTGATGCAGTGTTGTGACTCCATGACAGGTCTTCAGATATGTGCACACCCAGGAACTTGGTGCTGTTCACCCTCTCCACTACAGCACCGTCGATGATCAGCGGAGCATGCTGGGTGTGCGCTCTCCTGAAGTCCACAACAATCTCCTTTGTCTTCTCCACATTCAGGTGGAGATTGTTATCTTTGCACCACATGGCCAGCCTGCTCACTTCACTCCTGTAGGGTGTCTCATTGTTGTTGTTGATAAGACCCACCACAGTCGTGTCATCCGCAAACTTGATGAAGAGGTTAGAGCTGGATGATGGAGTACAGTCATGGGTCAGCAGAGTGAAAAGAAGGGGCTCAGCACACATCCTTGGGGGGCCCCCGTGTTCATGATGATGGAGCTGGAGGAGTTGCTGCCAACCCGAACTGCCTGAGGTCTCCCTGTCAGGAAGTCCAGCAGCCAGTTGCACAGGGAGGAGTTGAGCCCCAGCTGGCCCAGTTTATGGATGAGTTGCTGCGGGATTATGGTGTTGAATGCTGAACTGAAGTCGATGAACAGCATTCTGACATGTGAGTCTTTGGTTTCCAGGTGGGTGAGTGCTGAGTGGAGGGCAGTGGAGACGGCATCTTCTGTTGATCGGTTAGACCGATATGCAAACTGGTAGGGGTCCAGGGCAGGGGGGAGGACAGACTTGATGTGGTGCATGACTAGCCGCTCAAAGCATTTCATGAGGATGGGAGTGAGTGCGACCGGGCGGAAGTCATTGTAACAGGAGGGAGATGACTTTTTCGGTACCGGGATGATTGTGGTGGATTTAAGGCACGTGGGGGACAACAGCCTGGCTCAGTGAGATGTTGAAGATGTCCGTGAGGACATCTGTGAGCTCAGCAGCACAGTCTCTCAGAACACGACCAGGATGTTATCCGGCCTGGGGCTTTGCGAGCATTTGTCCCTCTGAGACAGCGCCTCACACTATCAGGGGACAGTATCAACACCTGGTCACCAAGAGAAGGTGGTAGCTTCTGTGCTGGAGTGTTGTTGTCTGCCTCAAAGCGGGCGAAGAAGTTGTTCAGATGGTTCAGCAGAGAGGTGGAGCTATCACAGGTCCGTGGAGAGGGCTTGTAGTCCGTGATGGTTTGGATTCCTCGCCACAGGTTCCTGCTGTCTCTGCTGTCACTGAAACAGTCTGCAATCCTCCTGGAGTACTGTCTCTTGGCCAGTCTGATGCCCCGAGACAAGTTGGCCCTGGCAGTCCTTAGGCCCACCTCGTCCCCAGCTCTGAAGGCAGTGTTCCTGGCCCTCAGGAGCCTTTTGACATCTCCTGTTAGCCAAGGTTTCTGATTGGCCCGTATGGTGATGGTTCTGGTGACAGTGACATCATCCATGCACTTCCTCATGTAGGACGTGACGGTTCTCCGTGTACTCCTGGAGGTCAGTGATGTTGTTGTAGGTGGCTGCTTGCTTGAAGACACTCCAGTCTGTGGTGGAGAAGCAGTCCTGGAGTGCCTCTGTAGATCCTCAGGCCACACACGTACCTGCTTTGTAGCTGGTTTGGCCACTTTAATCAGTGGCCTGTATGCTGGCATTAGCATAACAGTGGTGTGGTCTGAGGCTCCAAGGTGGGGGAGGAGAGGGGCTTTGTAGGCTCCTCTACAAGCAGTGTAAACATTGTCTAAAGTGTTGGTACCTCTTGTGGGAAAGTTGATGTGACCATGGAGTTGTGTAAGCACGCTCTTGGGGTTTGCGTGGTTGAAATCCCCAGCCAGGATGAGAAAGGCATCAGGGTGGGCTGTGTTCTGCTCGCTGATGAGCTGATAGAGTTCGTTCAGTGCCTCACTCCTGTTGTTGCTGGAGCCAGGAGGGATGTAGACTGCCACCAACAATATGGCACTAAATTCCCTCGGCAGGTAGAATGGCCGGCACTTGATGATCATAAGCTCCACCAATGGAGAGCAGTGTTTACAGACCACAACCGCATTACGGCACCAGGCATCACTGATGTAAACACAGAGTCCCCCGCCGCGAGTCTTCCCCCCCTCGACGAGCGCTCTGTCTGCCCGGTAGCACGTTAGCCGGGCTAGCTGAATTGCACAGTCCGGAACGCTGTCATTGAGCCATGTCTCCACAAACACAAAGACACAACACTCACTCGCCGTCTTGGAAGCTGTGCGGAGTAGCCGAAGGTAGTCCAGTTTATTGTCCAGTGACCGTACGTTGGCCAGTATGATGGTAGGGATAGCCAGCCGGTGAGGGCTAGCCGTTAGCCTAACCCGGATGCCTCCGCGCTTCCCCCTCTTCTGCTTCCTCAGGTTCCGCCTGTGGCGCCACACTGCGGCTTGGTTGCAGGCGTGGGGGTCGATGATCGAATAGGTCTCCGGGCTGACCACTGACATGCAGCTCTTCCATGATCGCTGGATCAATGTCCGCGCTTATGTCCGCATTTATCGCTTTACCGATGGCGAGCAGGAATTACGGGAGTATGTGCGCCTTGGGATCAATGGACGCAACAAAGACGGACAAATGCACAAAGGTGCACAACAGAAAAAACACAAAAACGCCGATTTGCAGAGAGAGAGAGAGCCGCTGCGTGTGCACGCGCCGCCATCTTGGTCATCAAAGCATGAATGCCCTTGAAGCATTCAAAACCTAAATCCAGACATCCAGGCTCACAGACTAACCCAATAACAGTAACACATTACTGGGTATGATTTTATTCAATAAAGGCCTGGGCCCACAAACTCACCCCATTGTTACAACACTATTATGGGCATGATCTTGGCCGGGTTAAGTGTGACTTCTCGTAGGCTTTCATACTCGACCATGGAAACCCTGGAAGAAACTTTTAAGCTTTCAAAACCTACATCCAGACATCCAAGCACACAGACTAACCCCTTAACAGTAACACATTACTGGGCTTGATTTTATTGAGTAAAGGCCTGGGCCCGCAGACTCACTCCATTACTATAACACTATTAGGGGCAGGATCTTGGCCGGGTTAAGTGTGACTTCTCGTAGTCTTTCCCTTTCGACCATGGTAACCCTGGAAGAAGTTTGTAAGCATTCAAAATCTAAATCCAGACATCCAGGCGATATTGGCCGGTTTAAATGCTACTTCTCGACGCTAATCCACTCGACCATGGTAACCCTGGAACAAATGTTTGAGCATTCAAAACCTACGTCCAGACATCCAGGCTCACAGACTAACCCCATAACAGTAACACATTACTGGGCATGATTTCATTTAGTAAAGGCCCTGTATTACAGCTGTCTTTAAGGCCTGGACCCACAGACTCACCCCATTACTATAACACTTTCATGGGCATGATCTTGGCCGGGTTAAGTGTGACTTCTCGTAGGCTTTCCCACTCGACCATGGTAACCCTGGTAGAAATTTTTGCGTTCAAAACCTGAATCCAGACGTCCAGGCTCACAAACTAACCCCATAACAGTAACACAATACTAGGCATGAATTCATTTAGTAAAGGCCCTGTATTACAGCTGTCTTTAAGGCCTGGACCCACAGACTCACCCCATTACTATAACACTTTCATGGGCATGATCTTGGCCGGGTTAAGTGTGACTTCTCGTAGGCTTTCCCACTCGACCATGGTAACCCTGGAACAAATATTTGAGCGCTTCAAAACTTACGTCCAGACATCCAGGCTCACAGACTAATCCCATAACAGTAACACATTACTAGGCATGATTTTATTCAGTAAAGGCCTGGGCCCACAAACTCCCCAATATTACAAAACTATTATGGGCATGATCTTGGCCGTGTTAAGTGTGACTTCTAGTAGGCTTTCTTACTCGACCATGGTAACCCTGGAAGAAACTTTTAAACATTCAAAACCTACGTCCAGACATCCAGCTTCACAGACTAACCCTATAACAGTAACAAATTACTCGGCATGACTTTATTCAGTAAGGGTCTGAGCCCACAAACTCACCCCATTACTATAACAATTTTGTGGGCATGATCTTGGCTGGGTTAAGTGTGACTTCTCTTAGGCTTTCCCATTCGACCATGGTAACCCTGGAACAAATGTTTGAGCGTTCAAAACCTACATTCAGACATCCAGGCTCACAGACTAACCCCATAACAGTAACACATTACTGGGCATGACTTTATTCAGTAAAGGCCTGGGCTCACAGATTCAACCCATTACTATAACACTTTTATATGCATGATCTTCGCGGTTTAAGTGTGACTTCTCGTAGTCTTTCCCACTCAACAATGGTAACCCTGGAAGAAATATTCAAGCATTCAAAACCTACATCCAGACATCCAGGCTCACAGACTTAGCCCATAACAGTTACACATTACCATGCGTGATTTCATTCACTAAAGGCTCTGTATTACAGTTTTCTTTAAAGGCCTGGGCCCACAAACTCACCCCATTACTATAACTCTTTTATGGGCATGATCTTGGCTGGGTTAAGTGTGACTTCTCATAGGCTTTCCTACTCGACCACGGTAACCCTTGAAGAAATTTTTAAGCATTCAAAACCCATGTCCAGACATCCAGGCACACAGACTAATCCCTTAACAGTAACACATTACTGGGCATGATTTTATTCAGCAAAGGCCCCGTATTACAGTTTTCTTTAAAGCCTGGGCCCACAAACTCACCCCCTTACTATAACACTTTTATCGGCATGATCTTGGCCGGGTTAAGTCTGACTTCTCGTAGGCTTTCCCATTCGACCATGGTAAGCCTGGAAGAAATTTTTAAGAATTCAAAACCTACGTCCAGACATCCAGCCTCACAGACTAACCCTATAACAGTAACACATTACTGGGCATGATTTTATTCAGTAAAGGCCTTCGCCCACAAACTCACTCCATTACTACAACATTTTTATGGGCATGATCTTGGCCGGGTTAAGTGTGACTTCTCATAGGCTTTCCCACTCGACCATGGTAGCCATGGAAGAAATTTATAAGCGTTCAAAACTTACGTCCAGACATGCAGGCTCACAGACTAACCCCATAACAGCTACACATTACTGCGCATGACTTTAGTCAATAAAGGCATGGGCCCAGAAACTCATCCCATTGCTATAACACTTTTATGGGCATGATCTTGGCCGTGTTAAGTGTGACTTCTCATAGGCTTTCTTACTCGACCATGAAGAAATTTTTAAGCGTTCAAAACCTAAATCCAGACATCCAGGCTCACAGACTAACCCCATAACAGTGACGCATTACTGGGCATGATTTTATTCACTAAAGGCCCTGTATTACAGCTTTCTTTAAGGCCTGGGCCCACAAACTCACCCCATTACTATAACACTTTCATGAGCATGATCTTGGCCGCGTATGTGACTTCTCGTAGGTTTTCCCACTCGACCACGGTAACCCTTGAAAAAAAAATTTAAGCATTCAAAACCTACGTCCAGACATCCAGGCACACAGACTAACCCCATAACAGTAACACATTACTGGGCATGATTTTATTCAGTAAAGGCCTGGGCACCACAGACTCACCCCATTACCATAAAACTTTTATAGGAGTGATCTTGGCTGGGTGAAGTGTGACTTCTCGTAGGCTTTCCCACTCGACCATGGTAACCCTCAAAGAAAGTTTTAACATTTCAAAAACTAAGTCCAGATATCCAGGCTCAAGACTAACCCCATAAAAGCAAGACATTTCTGGGCATGATTTTATTCACTAAAGGCCCAGGATTACAGTTTTCTTTAAGGCCTGGGCCCACAGACTCACTCCATTACTATAACACTTTTATGGGCATGACCTTGGCCGGGTTAAGTGCGACTTCTCGGACACTTTCCCATTCGACCATGGTAACCCTGGAGGAAATTTTTAAGTCCACACATCCAAGCGCTTCATCCAGGCGATATTGGCCGGGTTAAGTGAGTCTTCTCGTACACTTTCCCACTCGACCATGGTAACCCTGTAGGAAATTTTTAAGCGTTTAAAACCTACGTCCAGACATCCAGGCGTTATTGGCCGGGTAAAGTGCGAATTCTCGGACGCTTTTCCAATCTACCATGGTAACTCTGGCGGAAATTTTTAAGCGTTCAAAACCTAAGTACAGACATCCAGGCGCTTCATCTAGCCGATCTTGGCCGGGTTAAGTTCGACTTTTTGGACGCTTTTTCCACTCGACCATGGAAGCTATGGAGGAAATTTTAAGCGCTCAAAGTCCAGACACCCAGGCGCTTCATCCAGCCGATCTTGGCTGTGATAGGTGCTCATTCTTGGACATTTTCCCACTCTAACACCGCCACCCTGGAGAAAATTTTTAAACGTTTCAAACCTAAGTCCAGACTTCAGTCGTTAACTTCAGGCCAGGTGTGTGTGCCCGATGAAACCACCTATATCCCAGCAAGCTAACAGTTGTTTTTTGACTCACTAGTATGTTTATCAGTATCAGTGTGTGTGAGGCCCGAGAGCTACAGATCTCCATCCTGTAGATGGAGGAGAACACAACTTTCTCATGTTGAACCCAACATAAACCGTTTCCTGTTCTGTTCTCATTGTACAGTATGTGCCGTGTTTCAGTGTCTGAGTCTCTTAACTTGTGATGTGTCTGCTTCTCTTTGTAGGACTCGTAGTGTTCATGTCTTCAGAAGCTTCTTGGTGAGCCACATGCCCTCGTGATCTCGCTGATGAAGGGATTTCCAGACAATGGTCACCTGTCCAGAGAAGAGAGGCGTTTCATCTCCTGTCCAGAACCGTGCACACATGATCACTGAAGAGGAAGTGGAAAGTCAACCAATCAAAATGAGCTTCACTGTAAATAAATGAACCTAATGGAGTACTACTAAAGCTGATTTAGATGAATCATTGATAGTTCATGCTGTTTTAGCATCTCAGAAATATCCACCTTGATTTTTTTCTCATTTATTTTTTAAACATAGGAATAACTTTCATACGTTAGCTTCATATTTTACATGTTAGCTCAGTTTGAATAAAATCATGCTTGATTTAAATCATCCGTCATCCTTGGCCCCATGTTTTCACTCTATAATATAAAGGTCAAATGATTACGAATGATTTAAGAACAAATGAATATAAAAAAAACTGAAAGACAACACAAGTATATGTTTGATCTCTTGAAGAAGCACGCACACACACACACACACACACACACACACACACACACACACACACACACACACACACACATATATACACTCTCACTCTCACACACACACACAGGTTGCTACAACGTACATTTTTATTTTATGTATGTTTGTATAAATGGTAAATAAACTGTTTAATAAGAATAATATTAGTAGAATTTTTTCCAGGGTTAAAAAACACATGGTTGACTCTTTATAAAGGGTCACATGATTGATACAGTACATCCTCAAAACGACATTCAATCAAAAACCTGATGAACTTATGAACCCTGATGAACTTAATCCTGATTAATTATACAGTTGTGGCCAAATGTTTTGAGAATGACACAAATATTAGTTTTCACAAAGTTTGCTGCTAAACTGCTTTTAGATCTTTGTTTCAGTTGTTTCTGTGATGTACTGAAGTGTAATTACAAGCACTTCATACGTTTCAAAGGCTTTTATCGACAATTACATAGCAAATAATGACTCTTTGCATAAATGCTTTGTTGGCCCTTCTTTTTCAGGACCTCTGCAATTCGACTGAGCATGCTCTCAATCAACTTCTGGGCCAAATCCTGACTGATAGCAACCCATTCTTTCATAATCACTTCTTGGAGTTTGTCATAAGTAGTGGGTTTTTGTTTGTCCACCCGCCTCTTGAGGATTGACCACAAGTTCTCAATGGGATTAAGATCTGGGGAGTTTCCAGGCCATGGACCCAAAATTTCAACGTTTTGGTCCCCGAGCCACGTAGTTATCACTTTTGCCTTATTGGCACGGTGCTCCATCGTGCTGAAAATGCATTGTTCTTCACCCAACTGTTGTTGGATTGTTGGAAGAAGTTGCTGTTGGAGGGTGTTTTGGTACCGTTCTTTATTCATGGCTGTATTTTTGGGCAAAATTGTGAGTGAGCCCACTCCCTTGGATGAGAAGCAACCTCTCACATGAATGGTCTCAGGATGCTTTACTGTTGGCATGACACAGGACTGATGGTAGCGCTCACCTTTTCTTCTCCGGACAAGCCTTTTCTAGATGCCCCAAACAATCGGAAAGGGGCTTCATCGGAGAATATGACTTTGCCCCAGTCCTCAGCAGTCCATTCACCATACTTTTTGCAAAAGATCAGTCTGTCCCTGATGTTTTTTTGGAGAGAGTGACTTCTTTGCTGTCCTTCTTGACACCAGGCCATCTTCCAAAAGTCTTGGCCTCACTGTGCGTGTAGATGCGCTCACACCTGCCTGCTGCCATTCCTGAGAAAGCTCTGCACTGGTGGCACTCCGATCCTGCAGCTGAATCCTCTTTAGGAGACGATCCTGGCGCTTGCTGGACTTTCTTGGACGCCATGAAGCCTTCTTAATAAGAATTGAACCTCTTTCCTTGAAGTTCTTGATGAGTCTATAAATTGTTGATTTAGGTGCAATCTTAGTAGCCACAATATCCTTGCCTGTGAAGCCATTTTTATGCACCGCAATGATGGCTGCACGCGCTACCATGGTTAACAATGGAAGAACGATGATTTCAAGCATCACCCTCCTTTTAACATGTCAAGTCCGTCATTCTAACCCAATCAGCCTGACATAATGATCTCCAGCCATGTGCTCGTCAACATTCTCACCTGAGTTAACAAGACGCTTACTGAAATGATCTCAGCAGGTCGTTTAATGACAGCAATGAAATGCAGTGGAAAGTTTTTTCAGGTTTAAGTTCATTTTCATGGCAAAGAAGGACTATGCAATCCATCTGATCACTCTTCATAACATTCTGGAGTATATGCAAATTGCTATTACAAAAACTTAAGCAGCAACTTTTCCAATTTCCAATATTTATGTCATTCTCAAAACCTTTGGCCACAACTGTACATATACTGTTGATACACATTTCTTTCATAAACTCCAATTTTCTATTAATACACAATTCCAAACCTTTCCAAAACAATCTTGAGTAAATGAGAAAAGAAAGATGCTAAATAGTTTTCTTTTGTTTACCAAAGTTGACAGCTATACGAAATGTTAAGCTTAAATATTTCCAAATGTAATAAATTCTATAAAGTAGTTTGTAAGACACTTCCTTCATTTTGATACAACATTTATTTGGCAGTATACATTCTTTAACACAAGAGATATAACCAAATAAAGAAGAGCAAAGGACACAGAACAAAGAGCATTTGTTCAAATCGTATTAATTAATATATTGTTGTCTTAAAACAAATACAGTTTTTCAAATGTGCACACTTTTGGAAAAATGCTAATTCTCCTGGTTTCACAGGTGATTGGATTTTCTGAGGAAATCCTGTATACGACAACAATTACCCATTGAAATAAACTAATTTACTTGCATCTTACTAAAAGAATACCTCCTTTGAGCCAAAGATAAATTAAAGATCTGTTTTTAAATAATATGCCCCTGTTATTTCATATGAAATAGTTGTGGGGTGAAAAATGGTGAAAAGGGCTTGTCTGTGAAAACCGGCCAATTTAGCAGGAATTTTGTCAACAGAAAAATTATGTTCCAATAAAAAATCTATGCTTCCAAGAAAATTAAATATATCATTAGGGAAGGCATTCAGAGGATTTTAATAAGAAATTATGAATAAAATAAATAAAACTAATGAATCACTGTATCAAATGCTTGATATTTTCAGTAATATCTTATATTTTTTTCTTTAAACATTCATTTTCAAGCAGGTTTACGTTAAATACGCGGGAAAATAGCGCGTTCAGTTTATTCAGAGATCATAGTAACTTCTCTGATTTATATAGTAATTTATACATTTATTAATAAATCTCGCTATATAATAATGAAAAGTGCATAAGATTCAACGCTTCCGATAAAAGCGTACGCTCGCGCTGTTGTACTCACGCACGTGACGTCACGCGCGCACCATGTACGTGAACTATAGTTTCTATGGCGACGCGTGTTATGACGTGAATTCTATACATAAACACTCAAACCCATCGATATCTGTTTGTTGAGAGACGAGGCGATTTCAGAGACTTTCGGAGATTATTTCCTGACACTGTGATTTTCGACGCAGTTCAGAGCGAGAGGAGACTTTTATTTTAGGAGATCGGAGGATATTTCCTTTGAGTACAGTTTGAAGGAAGTTTTTTATTCTCTTCTTATTTCTCTTCTTATTTCTTTCTCTTTATTTCTCTCATTCTTTCTCTCTTTCTTTCTTTCTTTCTTTCTTTCTTCAACTAATTAATTTTTTTTAAAATTTATTTACTGTATTTCGTGGAGTTTGAGAGATTGTCAACCGCTCTTATGAGTGAAAGACAAGGTGAGCGTTTTGTTTGTTATTGCTATGTTATGGTATGATGTTGTACAATGTTTGACTGAATTAATGTGAAGATATGCCTTTGATTTTCTATTCAAGAGCAAATAGAAGTAAAAACAATTGGTGCTTGGTTATGATAAAGGTTGCTAATAGAGGCTGTAAGTGTCTGATGTGTGAAATATTGCAGCCTCGGGCCGCTCCAGATCCAGGAGTGCTGCTGTCTCTCAGGCGGCTGCTCAGGAGGTTGGGAGAAGCGGCTCTGGTGACAACGCTCAGGAACCGCTGACCAACCCAAACCTGCCTCTGAGCCAAGAGCTGCCTGGGTACATCGCCCCTCTGCCGCCAGAGTTGGCCGTTTCTGTGTCCGTGTCTCACGGGAAGAGGAAGCGGCAGAGCGGCAGCCAGGAGGATGAGGGTCCGTCCTCATACAGAAGAGCTGCCAAACGCCTCCCGCAGAGGTCAGAGTGCACTGAGATTAAACACCTCACCACTCACTAAACGAGTCGTCACTGAAGACGTTACAGTAAGGTCCCATTTAAAGAGGTTTCTTGTGATCTTGTGTGTTGCAGAAGCGTATGTCAAGGGCCCATTGCTGGGGCGAGGTGGATTCGGCTCGGTGTATGCTGGGACCCGCAGGTCTGACGGACTGCCAGTAAGACTTCCTCTCACCTCCCTCGTTAGAAATGTTGCCGCCAGTGAACGTGGTCTGTGATAATTAGTCAGCGTGGTCTTCATCTGTCTACAGGTTGCCATCAAGCACGTCTGTAAAAGAGGAACACCGAGACTGAGAGTCGTGAGTCAGAGTGAATCTGTTGCTCTGCTTGCTCTGATTGAGCGCTGATATAACGCAGCGTTCGTCCTGCAGGAAGGTCAGGATCAGCTGCCGCTGGAGGTGGCGCTGATGAGTCTGGTCAATTCGGCTCCTGCCTGCCCCAACGTCCTGCAGCTGCTGGAGTGGTTAGACTTTCCCAGACGCTACACCTTGATCCTGGAGCGTCCCGCTCTCGCCAAGATCTGGACACTTTCTGCAAGCAGAACGGACGCCTGGAGGAGAGTCTGGCCAAGAAAGTGCTGCTGCAGCTGGTCACGGCGCTGAAACACTGCGAGAGCCGCAGAGTCCTGCACCGGGACGCCAAACCGAGAACCTGCTGATCTCCACAGAGTCACACGACATCAAGCTGCTGGACTTCGCTGTGGAGATCTGCTGAAAGACTCGGCCTACAGACACTTTGCAGGTGGGTTTGATCTCACTGCGGTGATCTGTGTTTGTTTGTGGAGCCTCTTCAGGTGACGCCTGGGGTCTTGTTGTGTCTCTCAGGCACTCTTCAGTACGCCCCTCCTGAGTGGTTTCGGCGGCAGCGCTATCACGCAGGACCGGCTACGGTTTGGTCGGTCGGGGTGACGCTCTACAACATCTTGTGCGGCTGTTTCCCCTTCAGAGGCACGTTGAGGGTCACCTCCAGAAGCAGACTGCGCTCCCTAGAGAGCTGTCCACAGGCAAGAGACAGAGGTCACGTCCAGATCCAGGTGAAGCGTGTGCTTCTGTCTTCCTGAACACTGTGTTGTGTGTAACAGAGAGTGCCGCCAGCTGATTGGCTGGTGTCTCAGTGCATCGGCGTCAGACCGGCCCACTTTAGAGGACATTGAGCGCCACCCTTGGTTACACTGAGCAGGTGGCCAGAGACACACACTTATCTGACTCACAGCAGTCACGGCTGGATTGTCTCGTTAGGATCAGACTAGATTAATGCTTCTGATTGTTTGTATAGGGTGAGCAGGAGTGACACAGGAAGTGCAGGGAACGGCTTCCTGGTCGCCTCCAGAAAGAGCAGAGGATCATGGGCTGATGGTGAAGGGTTCGGATCCTCTGCTCCAGTCGGTGAAGATCTCTGTGTGGATGCTGCAGGAGTCTGAACACACAGCAGCAGCTGAAACCACCCACAGATCAATATGTGTAGCTTCTCCACAATAAAGTGTAAATATGTATATAACAGGAGTTGTACATCTCGCTGTATCACAGTAGTATTACTTTTTTTTTGTAATCAGGACAGGAAAAAAGGACCAAAAATAAGAAATCAGAAGAAAAATCTCTTAGTGATTTTAATTAATAGAAGGGGATGCATAGAATGTAAAATGCAAAAACAAATATATAAATAAAGCCATTTTTATGCTTAAAGGAAAAAAATAATGGTGACCCAAAACCATTGTTCCATACTTTTTTCAAAATATCCTCCTTCGTGTTCGGGAGAACAAAGAAATTCATACAAGTTTGGAACTACTTGAGGATGAGTAAATGATAACAAAATCTTACTTGTTGGGTAAAATTCCTATTCCTAAATTCCTAAAACAGTAATATTTTCGTTTGCCTTACCGTGGTGCTTTAACTGTGGCAGTGGGGCTGCACAACATCTGTGCAAATTATCTAGGTAAAGAAATTAACCAAATAAATAGAAATAAACAAACTAAAATATTTAGTTGAATACGTCCTGCAACTGGTTTTGCACATACAGTAGAATACAAATTGCCTAGAAAGACATATTTTAACAGTTATTTATATTATTTAACAGAAATTACTTGATTTATAGTTTGGATTCATAACAACATAAATTAGTCTTTTCAGGCTCACTGATTCAAAGAAAACTAATTTTCTGGTTGACCAGAAGCTGAATACAAAGTATTTATTCAGTAATTAATAATCAGTGAACCATATTCCTTTAACGTACCTACAAACATTGAGTTAGACAACATTTGACAGTCCACTTTAGGCATTCCACGATCAGTAAGCAACTTTTCAGCTACATGTCATTAGAGTTTTAGTAAACTGTCTGTTTAATAACCTCTTATTAGTTAATAGATGGCAAGTATTAAGGTATTAAACATATTCTTGATAAAAACAGAGAAATATATGCTATTAATAGCTGTAAAATTAGCCCATTTTGTTTCAATATAGGATTGCGGAAATGAGTACAACCTAGATTTAATTCAACAAGGTGTGATATTTTAGTACTTAATATGTCCTCCATAACTCTATGTATACAGTGTACTGCTCTGACGCTTCTTGGCACTGAATGTAAAATTTTATTACAAACTGTTACATCTGTCCTGTTTAACTCCTTTTTAAAGGACCTGGTCTTTAATGGGGAGAGTTTCTGGTTTGGGGAGAGTTGAGGTTTTGTATTATATCACACAGTGGTTGATAAAGCCTAACTCTCTCACACCTTCAGCTCTCATACGTCCCTACAGAAGAGCTTTACTACCCTGAAGTTCACTGTGGAAACCAGACACTTCTCACTGTATGCCTCCTCTTGTGACACCAGAACATTTTAGATGCTGTCAGATCTGAAATGATTAACTTGGTCTCATGAGACTAGAGCATGGATTCCCAGAAGCCCTCACTTACTTAAGCCAAGGGTCTTGGAAAAGGAGTTTATTGTGCTTTGGCCGCAGTGGATAGTTTGGGTGCAGACAAACAACCATGCATGGTGCTATTTTAAGATGTACAGTCACTCTTCTCAGCGTTTACTGGCTCTGAGACGCTTTCTTACAAATGATTATTTCGGGGTCTTTTTACAAGTCCATTGTTTTTTAATTTTTGCAAATGTTGCAGTATTTTTACATTGAAAACAAGAATTTGGTATTCCTCTTGCATTATTGTCCTCTTATAAGTTAAAAAATAAATACCCTGGCAGTGTTCACTGTTCCAACAAAAAACTACAAAAAAATTAAAACCCGACGTTAACTTCAGGCCAGGTGTGTGTGCTCGATGAAACCACCTATATCCCAGCAAGCTAACAGTTGTTTGCTGACTCACTAGTATGTTTATCAGTATCAGTGTGTGTGAGGCCCGAGAGCTACAGATCTCCATCCTGTAGATGGAGGAGAACACAACCTTCTCATGTTGAACCCAACATAAACCGTTTCCTGTTCTGTTCTCATTGTACAGTATGTGCCGTGTTTCAGTGTCTGAGTCTCTTAACTTGTGATGTGTCTGCTTCTCTTTGTAGGACTCGTGAGTGTTCATGTCTTCAGAAGCTTCTTGGTGAGCCACATGCCCTCGTGATCTCGCTGATGAAGGGATTTCCAGACAATGGTCACCTGTCCAGAGAAGAGAGGCGTTTCATCTCCTGTCCAGAACCGTGCACACATGATCACTGAAGAGGAAGTGGAAAGTCAACCAATCAAAATGAGCTTCACTGTAAATAAATGAACCTAATGGAGTACTACTAAAGCTGATTTAGATGAATCATTGATAGTTCATGCTGTTTTAGCATCTCAGAAATATCCACCTTGATTTTTTTCTCATTTATTTTTTAAACATAGGAATAACTTTCATACGTTAGCTTCATATTTTACATGTTAGCTCAGTTTGAATAAAATCATGCTTGATTTAAATCATCCGTCATCCTTGGCCCCATGTTTTCACTCTATAATATAAAGGTCAAATGATTACGAATGATTTAAGAACAAATGAATATAAAAACTGAAAGACGACACAAGTATATGTTTGATATCTTGAAGCAAGCACGCACACACACACACACACACACACACACACACACACACACACACACTCACAGGTTGCTACAACGTACATTTTTATTTTATGTATGTTTGTAAAAATGGTAAATAAACTGTTTAATAAGAATAATATTAGTAGAATGTTTTTTTCCAGGGTTAAAAAACACATGGTTGACTCCTTATACAGGGTCACGTGATTGATTCAGTACATCCTCAAAACGACATTCAATCAAAAATGGGTGACCCTGATGAACTTAATCCTGATTAATTATACAGTTGTGGCCAAAAGTTTTGAAAATGACACAATTATTAGTTTTTTACAAAGTTTGCTGCTAAACTGCTTTTAGATCTTTGTTTCAGTTGTTTCTGTGATGTACTGAAGTGTAATTACAAGCACTTCATACGTTTCAAAGGCTTTTATCGACAATTACATGACATTTATGCAAAGAGTCATTATTTGCTGTGTTGGCCCTTCTTTTTCAGGACCTCTGCTATTCGACTGAGCATGCTCTCAATCAACTTCTGGGCCAAATCCTGACTGATAGCAACCCATTCTTTCATAATCACTTCTTGGAGTTTGTCATAAGTAGTGGGTTTTTGTTTGTCCACCCGCCTCTTGAGGATTGACCACAAGTTCTCAATGGGATTAAGATCTAGGGAGTTTCCAGGCCATGGACCCAAAATTTCAACGTTTTGGTCCCCGAGCCACTTAGTTATCACTTTTGCTTTATTGGCACTGTGCTCCATCGTGCTGAAAAATGCATTGTTCTTCACCAAACTGTTGTTGGATTGTTGGAAGAAGTTGCTGTTGGAGGGTGTTTTGGTACCGTTCTTTATTCATGGCTGTATTTTTGGGCAAAATTGTGAGTGAGCCCACTCCCTTGGATGAGAAGCAACCTCTCACATGAATGGTCTCAGGATGCTTTACTGTTGGCATGACACAGGACTGATGGTAGCGCTCACCTTTTCTTCTCCGGACAAGCCTTTTTCCAGATGCCCCAAACAATCGGAAAGGGGCTTCATCGGAGAATATGACTTTGCCCCAGTCCCCCAGCAGTCCATTCACCATACTTTTTGCAAAAGATCAGTCTGTCCCTGATGTTTTTTGGAGAGAAGTGGCTTCTTTGCTGTCCTTCTTGACACCAGGCCATCTTCCAAAAGTCTTGGCTTCACTGTGCGTGTAGATGCACTCACACCTGCCTGCTGCCATTCCTGAGAAAGCTCTGCACTGGTGGCACTCGATCCTGCAGCTGAATCCTCTTTAGGAGACGATCCTGTCGCTTGCTGGACTTTCTTGGACGCCCTGAAGCCTTCTTAATAAGAATGGAACGTCTTTCCTTGAAGTTCTTATAGTCTATATATTGTTGAATTAGGTGCAATCTTAGTAGCCACAATATCCTTGCCTGTGAAGCCATTTTTATGCAAGCATCACCCTCCTTTTAACATGTCAAGTCCGTCATTCTAACCCAATCAGCCTGACATAATGATCTCCAGCCTTGTGCTCGTCAACATTCTCACCTGAGTTAACAAGACGTTTACTGAAATGATCTCAGCAGGTCGTTTAATGATAGCAATGAAATGCAGTGGAAAGTTTTTTTCAGGTTTACGTTCATTTTCATGGCAAAGAAGGACTATACAATCCATCTGATCACTCTTCATAACATTCTGGAGTATATGCAAATTGCTATTACAAAAACTTAAGCAGCAACTTTTCCAATTTCCAATATTTATGTCATTCTCAAAACCTTTGGCCACAACTGTACATATACTGTTGATACACATTTCTTTCATAAAATTTTCTATTAATACACAATTCCAAACCTTTCCAAAACAATCTTGAGTAAATGAGAAAAGAAAGATGCTAAATAGTTTTCTTTTGTTTACCAAAGTTGACAGCTATACTGAAATGTTAAGCTTAAATATTTCCAAATGTAATAAATTCTATAAAGTAGTTTGTAAGACACTTCCTTTATTTTGATAAAACATTTATTTGGCAGTATTCATTCTTTAACACAAGAGATACAACCAAATAAAGAAGAGCAAAGGACACAGAACAAAGAGCATTTGTTAAAATCGCATTAATTAATATATTGTTGTCTTAAAACAAATAACCTATCGATATTCGTTTGTTGAGAGATTTATACGATTTCAGAGACTCTCGAGATTATTTCATTGACACCGTGATTTTCGAGACTGTTCAGATGCTTATAGAGGAGACTCTTCAGTTTTAGGAGACTTGGAGGATATTTCTCTTGGATACAGTTTCAAAGTGGAATCTTGATATTTCTCTGTATCTTTCTCTTATTTCTTTCTTTATTTCACTTCATTCTTCTCTCTTTTCTCTTTCTTTCTTTCTTCAACTAATTATTATTATATTTTTTTATTTACTGTATTTCGTGGAGTTTGAGAGGATTGTCAGCAACTCTATATGGAAAGACAAGGGGTGGAGCGTTTTGTGTTTGTTATTGCTATGTTATGGTATGATGTTGTATAATGTTTGACTGAATTAATGTGAAGATATACCTTTGATTTTTCTATTCAAGAGCTATAGAAGTAAAAGCACTGGGTGCTTGGTTATGATAAAGGTTGCTAATAGAGGCCAGGTGTCTGATGTGTGAAATATTGCAGCCTCGGGCCGCCTCCAGATCCAGGAGTGCTGCTGTCTCTCAGGGCGCGCTGCTCAGAGGCTGGGAGAAGCGTCATGTGACGAGCACTCAGAAACCGCTGACCAACCCAAATCCCTGCCTCTCTGAGCCAAGAGCTGCCTGGGTACACGCCCTCTGGTCGCCAGAGCTTGGCTGCTTCTCAGTCTCGTGTGTCTCACGGGAAGATAGGGAAGTGGCAGCTGCAGCGCCAGGAGGATGAGGTCCGCCTTCTGGCGCAGAAGAGTCGCCAACGCCTCCCACGAGAGGTCAGAGGCACTGAGATTAAACACCTCACCACTCACTAAACGAGTCGCCACTGAAGACGCTGGCAGTAAGGTCCAGCTTAAAGAGGTTTCTTGTGATTCTTGTGTGCTGCAGAAGCTGTATGTCAAGGGCCCATTGCTGGGGCGAGGTGGATTCGGTCGTGTATGCTGGGGAATTCGGAGGTCTGACTTGGACTGCCAGGGTAAGACTTCCTCACCTCCTCGTTAGAAATGCTGCCGCAGTGAACGTGGTCTGTGATAATTAGTCAGCGTGGTCTTCATCTGTCTACAGGTTGCCATCAAGCACGCCTGTAAAAGAGGAACACTTTAGACTGAGAGTCGTGGAGTTCTAGAGTGAATCTGTTGCTCTGCTTGCCTTGGATTGAGCTGCTGGATATAACGCAACGCTCATTCTGCAGGAAGGTCAGGATCAGCCTGTCGCTGGAGGTGGCGCGGATGAGTTCAATGGCCGTTCGGCCCTGCCTGCCCCAACAAATCCTGCAGCTGCTGGGAGTGGCTAGACTTTCCCAGGACGCCACACCTGATCCTGGAGCGCCCTGCTCTTGCCGGCCAAGATCTGGACACTTTCAAGCAGAGCTGACGGACGGAGTGAGAGTCTGCTAAGAAAGTGCTGCTGCAGCTGGTCACGGCGCTGAAAACACTGCGCGCAGAGCCCTGTTCCACCGACCGCCAAACCGAGAACCTGCTGATTTCCACAGAGTCACACGACATCAAGCCGCTGGACTGCGCTGTGGAGATTCGCTGAAAGACTCGCCACAGACACTTTGCAGGTGGTAGGTGGGTTTGATCTCATCTGGGCGATTCTGTAAGTTTGTTTGTGGAGCCTCTTTCAGGTGACGCCCAGGGGTCTTGTTGCAGTTCTCAGGCACTTTCTGCGCACGCCTCCTGAGTGGTTTCATGGCGGCAGCGCTATCACGAGGACTGCCACGGTTTGGTCGGTCGGGGTGATTGGCAACATCTTGTGCGGCTGTTTCTTCAGAGGCACGTTGAGGGTCACTCCAGAAGCAGACTGCGCTTCCTAGAGAGTCCTGTCCACAGGCAAGAGACAGGAGGTCACGCCCAGATCCAGGTGAAGCGTAGCTTTCGTCTTCCTGGAACACTGTGTTGTGTGTACAGAGTGCTGGCCAGCTGATTGGCTGGTGTCTCAGCACGTGCCAGACTGCCCACTTCTTTAGAGGACATTGAGCGCCACCCTGGTTACACTCTGGAGCAGGTGGCCAGAGACACACACTTATCTGACTCACAGCAGTCACGGCCAGGGATTGTCTCAAGTAGGATTGAGAACTAGAATAATGTTTGATTGTTTGTATAGGGTGAGGCAGGAGGACAGGAAGTGCAGGGAACGGCTTCTCGTCAAAGCCTCCAGAAAGAGCAGAGGATCATGGGCTGATGGTGGAGGTCTGATCCTCTCTGCTCTAGTCGGTGAAGATCTCTGTGTGGGATGCAGGAGTCTGAACACAACAGCAGCAGCTGAAACCACTCCACAGATCAATATGTGTAGCTTCTCCACAATAAAGTGTAAATATGTATATATGTGGACATCTCATCTGTAAATACAGTAGTATTACTTCTTTTTTGTAATCGGGACAGGAAAAGTGACCAAAAATAAGAGAAAGAAATCAGAAGAAAATCTCTTAGTGATTCAAATTAATAGGAAGGGGATGCAGTAGGAATGTAAATTGCAAAAACAAATATATAAATAAAGCCATTTTTATGCTTAAAGGAAAAAAAAAATAAAATGGTGACCCCAAAACCATTGTTCCATACTTTTTCAAAATATCCTCCTTGTGTTCGAGAAACAAAGAAATTCATGGTGTTTGAAACTACTTGAGGATGAGTAAAATGATAACAAAATCTTACTTGTTGCAAAATTCCTTTAAATCAGTAAATATTTTCTGCTTGCCTTACCGGGTGGTGCTTTAACTGTGGCAGGGCCACAACATCTGTGCAAATTATCAGGGTAAAAGAATTTAATCCAAATAAATAGAAATAAACAAACTAAAATATTTAGTTCTAATACGCCCTGCAACTGGTTTTGCAAGCATACAGTAGAATACAAATTGCCTTTAAGACATATTTTGAAAAAGCATATATTTATACATAGTTATTTATGTATTATTTATTATTTATTATAGTTTGATTCATAACAACATAAATTAGTCTTCTCTCTGTGTCTACTGATTCAAAGAAAACTAATTTTCTGGCTGACTAGAAGTTGAATACAAAAGTATTTATTCAGTAAATAATAATCAGTGAACCATATTCCTTTAACATACCTACAAACATTGAGTTAGACAACATTTGACAGTCCACTTTAGGCATTCTACGCATCATAAGCCAACTTTTCAGCTACATGCACATTAGAGTTTTAGTAAACTGTCTGTTTAATAATCCTCTTATTAGTTAATAGATGGCAAGTATTAAGGTATTAAACATATCTTTAATAAAACAGAGAAATATATGCTATTAATAGCTGTAAAATTAGCCCATTTTTTGTTTCAATATAGGATTATGGAAATGAGTACAACCTCAGATTTAATTCAACAAGGTGTGATATTTTAGTACTTAATATGTCCTCCATAACTCTATGTATACAGTGTACTGCTCTGACGCTTTCTGGCACTGAAATGTAAAATTTATTACAAAACTGTTGTATCTGTCCTGTTTAACTCCTTCAAAACGACTCTGGTCTTTAATGGGAGAGTGTTTCTGGTTTGGGGAGAGTTGAGGTTTTGTATTATATCACACAGTGGCTGATAAAGCCTAACTCTCTCACCTGCACCTTCAGCTCTCATACTGTCCCTACAGAAGAGCCACACCCTGAAGTTCACTGTGGGAAACTAGACACTTCTCACTGCATGCTTCTCCAGACACTCAGAACATTTTAGATGCTGCTGTCAGATCTGGAAATGATTAACTTGGTCTCATGATGACTAGATATAGTTCTCACTTACTTGGCTAAGGGTCTGGATAAGATGACAGCTTGGGCTGCAGGATAGTTTGGGTGTGGACAAACAAATCTACATGCATGTAACAAAGTTATTTTTAAGCAGTCACTACTTTCCTACATGCCACTGGCTCTAATCAATTTCTTGGTCGCTCCTCACCAAATGATTATTTCGGGGCTTTTACAAGTCCATTGTTTTGAATTTTGAAAATGTTGCAGTATTTTTACATTAAAAAAACAAGAATTTGCATTCCTCTTGCATTATTGTCCTCTTATATTGGTAAAATAAATACCTCTGGCAGTGTTCACTGTTCCAACAAAAACTACAAAAATTAAAACCTAACGCTAACTCTAGCCAGGTGTGTGTGTGCCTGAAGAAACCACCCTACTGTATATCCCAGCAAGCTAACAGTTGTTTGTTGACTCACTATTATGTTTATCAGTATCATGTGTGTGTGAGGCCTGGAGCCTACAGATCTCCAACCTGTAGATGCATGGAGAACACAACCTTTCTCATGTTGAACCCAACAAAAACCGTTTCCCTGTTCTGTTCCTCAGCTGTACAGTATGTGCCGTGGTTTCTGTGTCTGAGTCTTTAACTTGTGATGTGTCTAGTTTTCTCTTTGTAGGACACGTGAGTGTCATGTCTTCCTGTGCAAGCTTCTTGGTTAGCCACATGCCCTCGGTGGATTTCGCTGATGAAGGATTTAGATGAAATGGTCACCTGTCCAGAGAAGAGAGAAGCTTTCATCTCCTGGGTCCAGAACTGCACACATGATCACTGAAGAAGAAGGGAAAGTCAAACTAATCAAAATGAGCTTCACTGTGCAAATAAATGAACTCTAATGGAGTACTTCATTAAAGCTGATTTAGATGAATCATTGATAGTTCATGTTGTTTTAGTGATCTCAGAAATATCCACCTTGATTTTTTCTCATTTATTTTTTAAACATAGGAATAACTTCTTACACGTTAGCTTCATATTTTACATGTTAGCCCAGTTTGAATAAAATCATGCTTGATTTAAATCATCCGCTATCCTTGGCTCCTGCATGCTTTTCACTCTATAATATAAAGGTCAAAATGATTACGAATGATTTAAGAACAAATGAATATTAAAAACTGGAAAGACAACATACAAGTATATGTTTGATGTCTTGAAGAAGCAATGCACACACACAACACATACACGCACACACACATATATACACTCTCACACACACACACAGGTTGCTACAATAACGACATTTTTATTTTATGTGTATGTTTGTATAAAATGGTAAATAAATCTGTTTAATAAGAATAATATTAGTAGAATTTTTTTCCAGGTTTAAAAAAACACATGGTTGACTTCCTTTATACAGGGTCACATGATTGATCTTGTAGTATATCCTCAAAACGACATCATTCAATCAAAAATGGGTGACCCTGATGAACTCTAATCCTGATTAATTATACAGTTAAATGTGGCCAAAAAGTTTTGAGGAATGACATAAATATTACAGTTTTCACAAAGTCAGTTTACAAGCAAACTGCTTTTAGATCTTGTTTCAGTTGTTTCTGTGATGTACTGAAGTACTACATAGCACTTCATACGCTTCTAAAGGCTTTTATCGATAATTATGACATTTATGCAAAGAGTCATGCATAAATGCTGTGGTTGGCCTCTTCTTTTCAGGAATCTTCTGCACCATCTGACTGAGCATGCTCTCAATCAACTTCTGGGCCAAATCCTGACTGATAGCAACCTATTCTTTCATAATCACTCTCCCTTGGAGTTTGTCAAGTAGTAGGGTTTTGCTCTGTCCACCATTTTTGAGGATTGACCAAGGTTCTCAATGGGATTAAGATCTGGGGAGTTTCTAGCCATGGAGCCAGTAAATTTCAACGTTTTGGTCCCTTTGAGCCACTTAGTTATCACTTTGCCTTTATTGGCACATGTGTCCCATCGTGCTGAAAATGCATTGTTCTTCACCAAAACTGTTGCTGGATTGTTGGAAGAAGTTGCTCATGGAGGGTGTTTTTAAATTGCCTCTTTATTCATGGCTGTAGTTTTGGGCAAAATTGTGAGTGATTTCAATTCTTTGACATTAGAGAAGCAACCTCTGCATGAATGGTCTGAGGATGCTTTACTGTTATGCATGACACAGTGACTGATGGTAGCGCTTCACCTTTTCTTTCTCCGGATAAGCCTTCTTCCAGATGCCTACAACAATCTGAAAGGGGGCTTCCATCGGAGAATAAGACTTTTGCCTCTAGTCCTCAACAGTCCATTCACCATACTTTTTTGCAAAAGATCAGTCTCTCTCTGATGTGTTTTTTTGGAGAGAAGTGAATTCCTTTGCTGTCCTTCTTGACACCAGTGGCCATTCTTCTCAAAAGTCTTGGCCCTACTGTGCGTGGTAGAGGCGCTCACACCTGCTCTGCTGCCATCTCTGAGAAAGCTTCCTGCACTGGGTGGCACCGATCCTGCAGCTGAATTCCTCATTTAGACGAGGACGCATCCTGGCGCTTATTGGATCTTTCTTGTACGCTCCTGGAAGCCTCTCTTAATAAGAATTGAACTCTTTCCTTGAAGTCTTGAGATGAGTCTATAAAATTGTTGATTTGTGGTGCAATCTTAGTAGCCACAATATCCTTGCCTGTGAAGCCATTTTTATGCAACGCAATGATGGCTGCACGCGTTACTTACGGTTAATAATGGAAGAACGTATGATTTCAAGATCACCTCCTTTTAATATGTCAAGTCCGCTCATTCTAACCCAAATCAGCTCTGACATAATGATCTCCAGCCTTGTGCTCCCCAACATTCTCAACTGGAGTTACCAAGACGCTTACTCGAAAATGATCTCAGCAGGTCGTTTAATCGACAGCAATGAAATGCAGTGGAAAGTTTTTTTCTAGGTTTAAGTTTCACTTTCTCATGGCAAGCATGACTATGCAATCCATCTGATCACTCTTCATAACATTCTGGAGAGCATGCAAATTCATAATATAAAACTTAAGCAGCAACTTTTCCAATTTCCAATATTTATGTAATTCTCAAAACCTTTGGCCACAACTGTACATATACTGTTGATACACATTTTTCTATAAATCTCCAATTTTCTATTAATACAATAATTGCAAACCTTTCCAAAACAATCTTGAGTAAAATGAGAAAGAAAGGAGTTAAATAGTTTTCTTTGTTTACTAAAAGCTGACAGAGCTATACTAAATGTTAAGCTTAACATTTCCAAATGTAATAACTATGCAAAGTAGTTTGTAAGACACTCTTCATTTTGATACAACATTTATTTGGCAGCATTCATTCCTTTAACACAAGAGATATAAACTAAATAAAGCAAGAGCAAAAGGACACAGAACAAAGAGCATTTGTTCAAATCAGAATACTAATTATATTGCTGTCTTAAACAGCATACAGTTTTTCAAATGTAACACTTTGGAAAAAATGCTAATTCTCCTGGTTTCACAGGTGATTGAATTTTCTGAGGAAATCCTGCATGTTACGACAACACTCACCCATTGAAATGAACTAATTTACTTGCATCTTACTAAAAGAATACTCCTTTGAGCCAACGAGTGAAAATAAAGATCTGTTTTTAAATACGTTATGCCCTTTGTTATTTCATATTAAAGAATAGTTGTAAAGAAAATGGCAGAAAAGAGCTTGTCTGTGAAAACTGCCAATTTTAGCAGGAATTTTGTCAAATAGAAAAATTATGTTCCAATAAAAATCTATGCTTTCCAAGAAAATTAAATATATCATTAGGGAAAGGTATCTTGGTATTTTAATAAGAAATTAAGATTAAAATAAATAAAATCTAATGTAACACTGTATCAAATGCTTGATATTTTCAGTGTAATATCTTATATATTTTTTTCTTTTTAAACATTCACTTTCAAGCAGGTTTACTCACAGGTTTGATGACGTCACCAAGATACTGAAAGCTGATTTAGCCTCCTGAGCAAAGATCGGGCGTTAAATACTTGGGAAAATAGCTGCCCAGCTTAGCCACAGATCATAGAACTTCTTCTGATTTGTATAATAATTTATACATTTACACAATAAATCAAGTATTTAATAATGAAAAGTGCATAAGATTCAACGCTTCCTCGAGCAAAAGCGCATTTACGCTTGCTGTACCTACGCATGCGATACCACGCGCACCATGGCGTACGCGGAACTAGTTTCATGGCGACGCGCGTAAGTAAGTTATGACGCAATTTATACATAAACACTCAAACCCTATCGATATCTGCTTCTTGTTGAGTGAGACGCAGGCGACTTTCTAGAGACTTCGGAGATTATTTCTTGACACTTCGTGATTTTGGCTACAGTTCAGAGCGAGGAGAATTTTATTTTAGGAGATCGGAGGAGATTTCTTTATATGTGCTCTGAAGGGAAGTTTTTTTATTCTCTTATCTCTCTTATTTATTTCTCATTTCTCTCATTCTTTCTCTTTCGTTCTTTCTTTCTTTTCTTTCAACTAATTATTTTTTTATCGATATTTACTGTATCGCGGAGTTTGGAGAGATTGTCAGCCGCCTATGATGGTGAAGCTATGTGAGCGCTTGTCGGTTATTGCTATGTCATGGTATGATGTTGTACAAATGCTCACTGAATTAATGGAAGATATGCCTTTGATTTTCTATAGTCCAAGAGCAAATAGAAAAGCAATTGCGCTTTCTGTTACGATAAAGGCTGCCATGAGGCTGTAAGTGTCTGATGTGTGAAAGACAGTGAGCCTCAACGCCCGCAGATCCAGGAGTGCTGCATGTCTCTCAGCGGCCCAGGAGGTTGGGAGACGCTGCTGTGGTGATTAGCCAGAACCATTGACCAACCCAACCCGCCTCTGAGCCAAGAGCTGCCTGGGTACATCGCCCGTCGCCAGAGTTGGCCGCTTCTGTGTCCGTCTCAAGGGAAGAGGAGCGCAGAGCGGCAGCCAGAGGATGAGGGTCCGTCCCCAAGGGCTGCATGACGCCAAACGCCCCGCAGAGGCTGAGTGCACTGAGATTAAAACACCCTACCACTACTAAACGAAATACACGAAGACGCGCATAGGTCCAGTTTGAAGAGGTTTCTGTGATCTTGTGTGTTGCAGAAGCTTATGTCAGCGCTTCTCCATTGCTGGGCGAGGTGGATTCGGCTGGTGTGGCGCTGGCACCTGCAGGTCTACGGACTGCTAAGACTTCCTCTCACCTCCCTCGTTAGAAATGTTGCCTGCAGTGAGCGTGGTCTGTGATAATTAGTCAGCGTGGTCTTCTATCTGCCTAGCAGGCTGCCACCAAGCACGTCTCCGTAAAAGAGGAAACACCCCAGATTGGAGAGTCGGAGTTCAGATGAATCTGTTGCTCTGCTTGTTCTACTGAGCGCTGATATAATGCAGTGTCTGGCCCTGCAGCAAGGCAGGATCAGCTGCCGCTGGAGGTGGCGTTGATGAGTTCAATAATCCTGGCTCCTGCCTGCCCCAAATGTCCTGCAGCTGCTGGAGTGCTTAGACTTTCCCAGACGCTACACCTCTGATCCTGGAGCCGCCCTGCTCTGCCAAGATCTGGGATACTTTCTGCAAGCAGAACGGACGCCTGGAGGAGAGTCTGGCTACAGCATATGCAGCGGCAGCTGCCACACACGGCGCTGAAACACTGCGAGAGTCATGGAGTCCTGCACCGGACGCCAAACCGAGAACCCGCTGGACTTCCAAGCAGAGTCGCGTTTACATCAGTTGCTGACTTTAAGGCTGTGGAGATCTGCTGAAAGACTCCGCCGCACAGACACTTTGCAGGTGGGTTTGATCTCACCATGTGTGATCTGTGTTTGTTTGTGGAGCTCTCTTCAGGGGACGCCTGGGGTTCAGCGTCTCTGTGGTACTCTTCAGTACGCCCTCCTGGAGTGGCTTTCGCGGTGCGATCACGCGCAGGACCGCAACGCCGTCAATCGGCCGGTGACGCTACAACATCTTGTGCGGTTGTTTCCCCTTCAGAGGCACGCTGAGGTAGTCACCTCCAGAAGCAGATCATGCGCTCTCAGAGACTGGTCCACAGGCAAGAGACAGAGGTCACGTCTCAGATTCCAGTGATGC
Source organism: Puntigrus tetrazona (assembly GCF_018831695.1). Lineage (NCBI taxonomy): Eukaryota > Metazoa > Chordata > Actinopteri > Cypriniformes > Cyprinidae > Puntigrus > Puntigrus tetrazona. Next base: position 296,969 of record NW_025048625.1, read on the forward strand.
GTGTGCTTCTGTCTTCCCTGAACACTGTGTTGTGTGTAACAGAGTGCCACGCAGTTGATTGGCTGGTGTCTCAGTGCATCGGGCGCGCTGACCGCCCACTTTAGAGGACATTGAGTGCCACTCCCAGCCATTACACTGAGCAGGTGGCCAGAGACACACACCCATCTGACTCACAGCAGTCACGGCTAGATTTGTCTCGTTAGGGATCAGACTCAGATTGAATGCTTCTGATTGTTTGCATAGGGTGAGCAGGAGTGACAGCAGGCGGCAGGGAACGTTTCCCTGGTCGCCCAGAAAGAGTAGAGTGATCATGGTTGATGGTGAAGGGTCTGGATCCTCTGCCCAGTCGGGTGAAGATCTCTGGTGTGGATGCTTGGCAGGAGTCTGAACCACACAGCAGCAGCTGAAACCAATTCATAGATCAATATATGTGTAGCTTCTCCACAATAAAGTGTAAATATGTATATAACAGGAGTTGTACATCTCATTGTATCACAGCAGTATTTACTTTTTTGCACCAGGACAGGAAGTAAGGACCAAAAATATGAAAGAAATCTGAAGAAAATCTCTTAGTGATCTGCAAATTATTAGAAGGGGATGCATAGAATGGAAATTAAAATAAATATATAAATAAAGCTTACTTTATGCTTAAAGGAAAAGTTTACCCAAAATAAAATTTAAAAAATAATGGTGACTTGAAACCATTAATCCATACTTTTTCAAAATATCCTCCTTTGTGTTCTGGAGAACAAAGAAAATTCATAGCAAGTTTGGAACTACTTGAGGATGAGGAACAGATAATAAAATTCACGGTTGTTGTTAAATTTCTTAAACAGTAATATTTTTCATATGTCATCACTGCAGTGCTTTAACTGTATGTGGCTGCAATAATCATCTGTGCAAATTATCAGGGTAAAGCAGAAATTAACCAAATAAATAGAAATAAACAAACTAAAAATATTTAGTTCAATACGTCCTGCAACTGGCCTTGGTATTATACAGTAGAATACAAATTGCCTAGAAAGACATATTTTGAAGAGACATATTTTAATAGTTATTTAAATTAGAAATTACTTGATTTATAGTTTGGATCTGATATAACATAAATTAGTCTGCTCTAGCTCACTGATTCAAAGAAAACTAATTTTCTGGTTAATAGTTGAATACAGCATTTATTCAGTAAATAATAAATCAGTGAACCATATTCCTTTAACATACTCTACAAACATTGGAGTTAGGATAACATTTGACAGCCCACTTTAGGCATTCCACGACTATCAGTTAGCACTTTTCAGCTACATGTCATTAGAGTTTTAGTAAACTGTCTAAGTTTAATAACCTCATTAGTTAGAAGTTAATAGATGGCAAGTATTAAGGTATTAAATATATTCCTTAATAAAAACAGAGAAATATAGTGCTATTAATAGCTGTAAAAATTAGCCCCATTTTGTTTCAATATAGGATTGGGTGGAAATGAGTACAACCTAGATTTAATTCAACAAGGTGTGATATTTTAGCACTTTAATATGTCCCATAACTTCTATGATACAGTGTACTGCTCTGACGCTTCTGGCACTTTTTGAATGTAAAATTTTATTACAAACTGTTACATCTGTCCTGTTTAACTCTCTTCTTAAAACGCACCTGGTCTTTTTAATGGGGAGAGTTTCTGGTTTGGGGAGAGTTGAGGTTTTGTGTATTATACTACACAGTGGCTGGGATAAAGCCTAATCTCTCTACACGCTCAGCTCATATATGTCCTTTACAGAAGAGCTTTACTACTCCTGAAGTTCACTGTGGAAACCAGACACTTCTCACTGTATGCCTCTCTCTTAGGACACTCAGAACATTTTTTTAGATGCTGTCAGATCTGAAATGATTAACTTGGTCTCATGGAGACTAGAGCATGGATCTCAGAAGCCCTCACTTACTTAAGCAAGGTCTTTTGAAAAGGAGTTTATTGTGCTACGCAGGGATAGTTTGGTATGGATACAAACAACTATATGCATGGTGCTACTTTAAGATGTACAGTCACTCTTCTCATGAAGTTACTGCCTCTGAGACGCTTATCATCAGCCACTTAACTATTAAGTAAATGATTTATTTTCTGGGTTTTTTACAAGTTCATTGTTTTTGAATTTTTGAAAATGTTGCAGTATTTTTACATTGAAAACAAGAATTTGTATTCC